>NW_027331937.1:6620340-6770648 GCF_048418815.1 Hemitrygon akajei | reverse complement strand
ATGAGGTTGCTTTAGCAAGTAAGGTGAAAATAAATCTAAAGGGTTTCTACAGTTATATTAGTAGCAAAAGGATAGTGAGGGATAAAATTGGTCCCTTAGAGAATCAGAGTGGACAGCTATGTGTGGAGCCAAAAGAGACGGGGGTGTCTTTGAACAATTTATTTTCATCGGTATTCACTGAGGACAATGATATTGAATTGTATAAGGTAAAGGAAACAAGGAGGGTAGTTATGGAAACTATGATGATTAAAGAAGAGGAAGAACCAGAGTTTCTAAAGAATATAAAAGTGGATAAGTCTCCGGATCCTGACAGGATTTTCCCTAGGACCCTGAGAGAAGTTAGTGTAGAAATAGCAATGGCTCTGACAGAAATATTTCAAATGTCATTAGAAACGAGGATGGTGCCGGAGGATTGGCGTATTGCTCATGTGGTTCCATTGTTTACAAAAGGTTCTAAGAGTAAACCTAGCAATTAGGTTTGACGCCAATAGAGACGGTATATCTAATTATCTTGATAGACAGGGTCTGATTAGGAACAGGTGACTAGTGGTGTGCTCAGGGATTTTGTACATTGGATCTCAGGGATCCAATGTTGATTGTCATATACATTATTGATCTGGGTGATGGGGTGGTAAACTGGATTAGCAAATATGCAGATGATACTAAGATAGTGGCGTTGTGGATCATGAAGTTGGTTTCCAAAGTTTGCAGAGAGATTTATGCCAGTTAGAAGAGTGGACAGAAACATGGCAGATGGAGTTTAATGCTGATAAGTTTGAGGTGCTAAGTTTTGGTAGGAATAATCAAAATATGACATATATGGTCAATGTTAGGGCATCGAAGAATGCAGTAGAGCAGAGTGATCTTCGAATAATAGTGCATAGTTCCCTGAAGGTGGATTCTCAGGTGTGTAGGGTGGTGAAGAAAGCTTTTTGTATGCTGGCCTTTATAAATCAGAGCATTGAGTATAGGAGTTGGGATTTAATGTTAAAATTGTACAAGGCATTGGTTAGGCCGAATTTGCGGTATTGTGTACAGTTCTGGACACCGAATTATAGAAAAGATGTCGTCAAATTATAGAGAGTACAGAGGAGATTTACTAGAATGTTACCTGGGTTTCAGCATCTAAGTTACAGAGATTGGTTGAACAGGTTAGTTTTTTATTCTTTAGAGCGGAGAACGTTGAGGGGAATTTGATAGAGGTATTTAAAATTATGAAGGCAATGGACAGAGTTGACGTAGATAGGCTTTTTACATTGAGAGTAGGGGAGATTCAAACAAGAGGACAAAAGTTTGAATCTGAGTTGAGAGTTAAGGGACAAAAGTTTAGGGGTAACACGTGGGGGGAGTTATTTACTCAGAGAGAGGTAGCTGTGTTGAACGAGCTTCCAGTAGAAATGGTAGAGGCAGGTTCAGTTTTGTCATTTACTGTAAAATTGGACAGGTATATGGACAGGAAAGGAATGGTGGGTTATGGACTGAGTGCAGTAGGTGCGACTAGGTGAGAGTAAGCGCTCGGCACGGACTAAAAGGGTCGAGATCGAATGTATCCGTGCTGTAATTGTTATATGGTTAATAATGAACTGAATAATTTTCCAAGTATCACGTTTACAGAAATTCAACTCCCCTCAACTGCAAACATGAGGGAACATGAGAACATCAGAATTTTAGCAATTGGAGTAGGAAAAGTCCATCTGTTCGGACTGGCATG
The DNA here is from genome assembly GCF_048418815.1 of Hemitrygon akajei. Taxonomy (NCBI): domain Eukaryota; kingdom Metazoa; phylum Chordata; class Chondrichthyes; order Myliobatiformes; family Dasyatidae; genus Hemitrygon; species Hemitrygon akajei. The sequence continues at coordinate 6,768,937 of NW_027331937.1, read as the reverse complement.
CTCCGGCAATGATGGTGACCATGGTTGATCTGATCGTGGACTCATCGCCGCAAACATGCCTTTTCTTCACAGCCCTTAATCGTTCCACTATGCAAAAAGACATGCCCGGATGTTTTCTGTAAATCAATTGAGGTCGCCTCCACTGATTGATTGAGCAGAGAATTCCACAGAGACCCCACCCGCTAGGAGAAGCAGTTCCCCGTCATCACTGTCCTAAATTTTCAGACTCTTCAGGCTCTGTCCCTTACTTTGAGTCTCACCTACCAGTGGAATCAACTTTCCTGCCACTATCTTATCTATCCCTTTCAGAATTTTATGTTTTTATCTGATCTCCTCTAATACTTCTGGATTCCGACGAGTGCAGTTCCGGGCGACTCAGTTACTTGTCATAGTCGAACCACGATGTGAAATCAGCCGGTGAACCATCTATAAAGCCAGTTTATCCTCATTTAAGTTAGGAGGCTAGAAATGCACGGTAATGCTGACGCCGCCTCACCAGTACCTTGTGCATTTGCAGTAGGACATGCCTGCTCGAAAATTCAATCCCTCTGGCAACAAAGGCGAACATCCCATTTGCTGCACCTGCAAACCAACCTTTTTGTGACTGAAGCAAAGTCCCTACTCACAGCAGCATCCTGTAATTGTTTATTACTTGTCGTCCACTTGTCCTTCCCAAGTGAATGACCTCTCAATTTCCAACATTTTACTCCATCTTCCAGACGCTAGTGCATTCACGTAACCTATTTATATTCCTCAGCATGCACTCGGTTTCCTCGGCAGCCTTTGTGCGGCGATAGATCACGACAGTGATGATGCCAACGTGACCTCATGCTCTATAACAGAGGAGGCTATTTATTCATTTATTTAATTCAGTGATACGACCCACTCCACCAAACCTCCACAAAGTCGATCAATCCTGCCGTGACCCAACTGGACTCCATAAAGATCAGAAGTTCTGGTCACCTCAGTAGGGGAGGGACGTGTAAGCTTAACAGGAAGCGCACAAGGAATTCAGCAGAGAGCTGACTGGATTGGAGAGCATTCTCTATGATCAGAGTTTGTGTGTGCTCAAACTTGCTTCTCTTGGAGTGAAGGTGTATGAAAAGTCACTTGGTGGAAGTGTTTGAGAGGAGAAGATCCATAGATAACGTTTGCCTGACCGAAAATTAACCGGGATCCCGACAGCCCGAGCGCTGGGAAGGTATATTCCGCAACGTATAGAAACATCAAAAGAAAACCTGAACCACAATAGAGGTCATTCGTTCCACAATGCTGCGCCAATCATGTCCTTCCCTTAGAAATAAACTAGTGTTGCCCATACTTCCGTTAATACCCCTCCACTCCTTCACCCCATCCCTGACATATTTAGTTGTTTGCCTGTTCTCCATCTCCCTCTGGTGCTTCCCCTCCCCCCTTTATTTCCCCTCAGAGCTCCCGTCCCATGATCCTTTCCCTTCTCCAGCTCTGTATCAATTTCGCCAATCACCGTTCCAGCTCTTAGCTTCATCCCACCCCTCCGGTCTTCTCCTATCATTTCGCATTTCTCCGTCCCCCCACTACTTTCAAATCTCTGACTATCTTTCCTTTCGGTTAGTACACGACGAAGTGTCTCGGCCCGAAACGTCAACAGCGCTTCTCCCCATAGATGCTGCCTGGCCTGCTGTGTTCCACCACCATTTTGTGTGTGTTGTTGTTTGAATTTCCAGCATCTGCAGATTTCCTCGTGTTTACCCATACATCTCCATTTTTCTAAGTTCCATGTCACTATCCAGGAGACTCTTAAAAGACCCTATCAGTTCAACCTCCACTACCATCGCCGGCAGCCCATTTAATGCTCTCAAAACTCTCTGCGTAAAAACGTACTCCTGTCATCTCTTCTGGACCTACTCCAAGCACCTTAAAACTGTGCCCTCTCGTGCTAGCCATTTCCGCTCTGGGATAATAGCCTCTGTCTATCCACATGATCAATGCCTGTCATCATCTTGCAAACCTCTATCATGTCGTATATCACACCCCGTCGTTCAAAGGTGTATAGGCCCTGTTCACTCAACCTATTCTCATAAGGCATGCTCCCCAGTCCAGGCAATAACCTTGCAAATATCCTTTGCATCCTTTCTAAGGTCTCCACCTGCTTCCTGTAGTGAGGCCACAGTACTCCTAGTGCGGTCTGATCAGGGTTCTATGTAACTGCAACATTAACTCTCGGCTCTCAAACTCAATCACACCATTGATGAAGGCCAATTCACCGTATGCCTTCTTAACTGTAAGGTCAACCCTCGTAGCAGCTTCGAGAGTCCTATGCATTAGAACAACAAGGTCCCAAGATCACAGAACTTCATACAGAACATGACCCGTCTGCAAACACACTCTCACTTCTGTGGGCAAGCCAGTTGTAGATCCACAAAGCAGTGTCCTCTTTCATCCCATGTCTCTTTATTTTCTCAATACGCCTTGCATGGAGCACCGTATCAAATGCATTCAGCCGATATTTGCTGAAGCGATACCCATTTGAGAGACCTGCCTAGCGATTAGCGTGTCGTTTGAGGACAAGTATGAAAGAGAAGCTGGCTTACATCTTATCAACGTTAGTCAAGAGAAAGAGACTATACACTTACCAGGAACAGCTACAATGGCGAGTACAGGGTAGTAAACCAATTTTAAATTCTTTAGCACTCCCGTGATTCGAAGATCCAAATCCCAGGAAAAGTACTTCGCAATTCCCGCAGCGTTCAGGGCTGCATTTCGCAGATTATGATCCATTGCTGGGATACTCCAGCTACCTGTTCCCGATCAAGACTCCGTCCTCTCTCTATCCAGATCCCGCTGGTCTCTGATAGCAGAGAGTAACGGCACTGACTGAAACGGTCGTGCAGTGGATACATATTAATAGAACAGGCAACGAGCAGCCACTGCTCCGCGGTGACGTCGACAATCCCCACGGATACTCACTTAGTTAAGTTCTACGGAGTAACAGGTGCAGTTAACCCTTTATTTGCAGTCCTTCAGCTAAGCAATACATACGCAGACTGGAAGTGTATCCAATATTCGCAGCAGATGGCTGCCACCGATGCCTGCTGAGTCAGTAAACAGACACAAAATTGAGACTCGCAGCCAGACGCTGACATACAACCAGTCTGTAAATGAAGGTACATGCATGAAATAAAAAAACAAGCAATAATGATGATATAAACAGATACAATAATTATTGCATAGATAGTTCTTAACATTTTAGTTGCGTCGGTACATTATGAATGCAACCGTGTTGAATAATTTCGTAATCATAATTTTCACATATAGGGAATTGACCAGCGGCCAGTTGCAACGTCGGGTGATTTAGGAAGAGAGGAATTCAATCAGCCCGGGTATAAAAAGCGAGAGCGCTTCCTTACATTGAAAAGGAGCTTTGACCAGAGTCCATGTGGCATTTACGTTTGATCAGCAGGAGGAAGGCAGGGTCAAATGCAGAAGCCATCGTCTGAATGGACCGTGAAGCAGGAGATCTTCAGGCTTCTGCTCGTCGAGGCGTCAGCTCAGGGAGGCTTCAGTCAAAGTAGGCAAAAGAAAGGAAAAGCACTTGGCTAAGACTTTCTTTTTCCGTCCATTCTTCATATCTGATCAGAAGGGATAACAGAGATGGCAGGCAGGATAGCTGAATGCTCCTCTTGCGGGATCTGGGAAGGCCTGGAGATCTCCAGTGGCCCTGATGATTACAACTGCGAGAGCTGCCTTATTCTGCAATTTCTAACAATCCGCGCTCAGGGTATGGAGCTGTAACTGGACGAGCTCCGGAACATTCGGGAGACAGAAATGATAGACACGTCATAGGGGAAAAATTTACACCGGGGGCACAGGGCACAGGAGACTGTGTGACAGTCAGGAAAGCGAAACGGCTGAAGGGGCCAGGGCACAACTCCCATGTGGCAAATTCCTTCAAATTTTGGATACCATTGCAGAGTTTGGGGGGGCGGAAGAATCACCTAACAGTGTTCAGTCACAGTGTTCGGGTCTCATGCACTCAGTTTGACTCTGTGAGTCAGAAGCGAAGTGGGTGTTGAGCGGTGTCTGTGTGTGCGGGTTGCCGGGGGGATGGCGGCCAGGGCACAGCTCCCATGTGGCAATCTGAACTAGGAGTGTGAACAGCTCGAAATCGTGGCCCATTGTGTTACCAGTGACAGAGGTACGATGAGTGACGAAGTACTGCACTGCCAGTTCCGGGAGTTAAGAGCGAAGTTATAAGGCAGGAACCTCCTGGATTTGTTGTCCGTGCTACGTGCTTGTGAGGCCGGAAGCAGGAAGAGTATGCAGATTAATAGTTTGCTAAAGAATTCTATTATATCCCTGTCGGCAGCTGCGTTCGAGCGTTGGAGTGCGAAGTAATGTTTGCCAGTGAGCAATACGTGAGTATTGAGTTGAGTAGAGGCTCGTACCCTGGATGAAGGGTTACTTCGACGTTTGAGTATGGTTCAAGCTGCTGGCAAAGTTGAAATGCTACCTCGAAAGTTTGATTTTGAGACGAGAACAGACCTAGTGCTCGTTCAGACAATTATGGAAGTACGAGGGGCGGAGTTGTCAGAGTTTATTTGTGTCCCAGGGGAGGCGGGACCATGGCGTCTGCAAACTGTCAGGAGGGAAGTGTCTGAGGTTAGCGAGCTGGGTTGCCAGAGGATGAGCGCGGAGATCTTAGGGATCGAATTCTCTCGTTACTGAGGGTGGAGAAGAAAGAGTGGTCAGATTTGGTAAACTTGTTTATTTCCCGTCCTCAAGCGAAAGGTGAGAGTTTCGATTTGGCATCTGCTATTACCTCACAGACTGAGGACAGGGTTGTTTGGAGTCTCCCACTTTCCTATAAAACGCCCTTCTCCATCTTTCGTTCAGCTGATCGGAGAGGTGAGGGGGATGGGAACGCGTTGAGGCCGCGGGAGGACTCTGTCAACCTTGCGGTGAAGTCATCAGACCCAGCTCCACCCGGGAATAGATAAAGGGGGTATTGGCAGAGCTGACAACTGAGAAGTTGCTGGGTTTCAGGGTAGGTGTGGACCCTCACATTGACTGGACTGGTAGGGAGAGACACCCCTCCACCTCAGGGGACAGACAAAGCAGAGGGCTGCGTGTTGCGGGGGGTCCGCGAGAGGAAGGGCGGCCGGAAGTGTGTGCGATAACTGTGGGGAAGAGGGCCACTTCCGGCTCGAATGTGAGAGGCAGGAAGCCCCTCGGCGGGCGCGTCCCTGGGTATCCAAGCAGGGAGATGTGTCGGGAAATGTAGAGGAGACCCAATGAGGGAACGGCCTGGGACCGTTTATCAAAGAAAGCACGAGAGCAAAAGAGCCGATTCCGGAGGGATCAGTGGGACACGCTCAGTGTATCGCTACAGAATCTATGCTGAAACCATACTCGACACCGTTTTATAGGTCACGTTACTGTACCGTTCGTTTTACAATCAGTATCTTAACCTTTTGCTCTTGACCCCATTAAGTGCGTTGGAGATTTGGGGCATCATTGCTGGGGATTATCCGTATGATGTGCACTTGTCAGTGAGACTGGAGTTTTCAGAAACTGATGTGGGAGTCTCTGAAGTCCTGGAGACGTTACTGCTGGTTTAGAACCATAGAACCATAGAACATTACAGCACAGAAACAGTCCTTTTGACCCATACTGGCTGTGCCGAACCATTCTTCTGCCTAGTCCCACTGACCTGCACCTGGCCCATATCCCTCCAAATCCCTCTCATTCATATATATGTCCAAGTTCTTCTTAAATGTCAATAGTGAGCCCTCATTCACCACTTCATCTGGCAGCTCATTCCACACTCCAACCGCTCTCTGCGGGAAAAGCTCCCACACCAATATTCCCTTTAAACTTTTCTCCCTTCACCCTTAACCCATGACCTCTGTTTTTTTTCTCCCCTTGCCTCAGTGGAAAAAGCCTGCTTGCATTCACTCTATCTATACCCATCATAATTTTTTACAACTCTATCAAATCTCCCCTCATTCTTCTACGCTCCAGGGAATAAAGTCCTAAACTCTTCTACTTTTTTTCTGTAACAGTTTCTCACGTCCCGGCAAAATCCTTGTAAACCTTCTCTGCACTCGTTCAACCTTATTAATATCCGTCCTGTAATTAGGTGACCAGAACTGCACACACTACTCCAAATTCGGTCTCACCATTGCCTTCTAATTCCCTCTGTAAGCTTTGAAAACATTCCTCACTATTCACTACCGCTCCAATCTTTGTATCATCAGCAAATTTGCTGATCCAATTTGCCAAATTATTATCCAGATCATTGATATAGATGACAAATAACAATAGACCCAACACTGATCCCTATGGCTAACAACTAGTCACAGGCTTCCATTCAGAGAAGCAATCCTCCACTACTACTCTCTGGCTTCTTCCGTTGATCGAATGTCTAATTCAATTTGCTACCTCTCCATGTCCATGTATACCTAGAGACTGGTTCGTCCTAACTAACATCCCATGCGGAACCTTTTCAAATGTCTTACTGAAATCTATGTATACAACATTCACTGCCTTCCCTTCATCCATTTCCTTGGTAACTTCCTCGAAAAACTCTAATAGATTGGTTAAACATGACCTGCCACGCACGAAGCCGTGCTATTTTTTTCTAATAAGTCCCTGTCTATCCAAATACATGTAGATCCCATCTCTTAGTGTTCCTTCCAATAATTTACCTACTACCGATGTCAAACTTACCGGTCTATAAATCACGGCCCAACTTTTGAGCCTTTTTAAAACAACGGAACTACATGAGCGATCCTCCACTCCTCCGGCACCTGACCCGTGGATATCGACATATTAATTATTTCTGCCAGGGGCCCTGTAATTTCAACACTAGTCTCCTTTCAGGTCCGGGGGAATATCCTGTCAGCTCCTGGGGTTTTATCTACTCTGATTTGCCTCTAGACAGCAAGCACCTCATCCTCTTTAAACTCTGTAAGTTCCATTGCCTCCCTGCTTGTTTGCCTTGTTTCCATAAACGCCATTCCAGTTTCCTTAGTAAATACAGATGCAAAAAAAAAAACATTTAATATATGTCCCATTAATTTTGGTTCCATACATAGCCGACCACTCTGATCTTCAAGAGAGCCAATTTTATCCCTTACTATCCTTTTGCTCTTAACATACCTGTAGAAAGTCTTAGGAGTATCCTTCACCCTGACTGTCAAAACAACGTCATGTCTTCATTTAGTCCTCCTGACTTCTTCCTTAAGTATTGGATCTTCTATAATTCAACCCTATTAATGTGTTCATACCTTTCCTGATTCTCAGCTCCACCCACATGGCCTCAGTAGACATGCCCTCTAATCTGTCTTGTCGAAGCACTGCTGTAATATATTCCCTGACTAGCAAAGCCACCACTCCACCCTTCATCCATCTGCCTCTATCACGTCTAAAACGTCGCAACCTTGGAACAGTGAGTTGCCAGTCCTGCCCCTCCTGTAGCATAGTTTCAGTAATGGCTATGATGTCATAACTCCATGTGTCAATCCAGGCCCTCAGCTCTCCTGCCTTTCCCACAATATTCCTTGCTTTGAAATATACACACCTCGGAAGATTGCTAGCACCACACACAACCTTACTATTTATGACTTTGCATGAACTACTAACATAATTTATTTTTACCCCCGTTCCACTATCTACTTTGGCACTCCGGTTCCCATCTCTCTGCACATCTAGTTTAAACCCTCCCCAATAACATTCGCAAAACTCCCTGCAAGTATATTAATACCCTTGTAGTTCGGGTGTAACCCGTCTCTCTTGTGCAGGCACTACCTGCCCCAAAACAGGTCCCAATGATCTAGAAATCTGAAACCCTGCCCCCTACACCAGTTTCCCAGCCACATGTTCATCTGCCAGAGCATCCAACTCTTACCCTCACTGGCACGTGGCACAGTCAGCAATCCGGAGATTACTACCCTCGAAGTCCTGTTTTTCAACTTCCTACCAAACACTCTATATTCAATCTTCAGGACCTCCTGACCCTTTCTACCTATGTCATTGGTACTGATGTGTATCACAACATCTGGCTGATTACACTCCCACTTTAGAATGATGTGTACGCGATCAGAGACATCCCTGACCCAGACACCCGGGAGGCAACAAACCATCCCGGAGTCTCTGTCACGACCCCTGTATTTTCTGTCTATGGACCCCTGACTATGGATTTCCCTATCACTACCGCTCTCATCCTCTTCCTCTCTCCCTTCTGCACTGTAGAACCAGACTCAGTTGCAGAGATCCGGCTGTCGCAGCTTGTCCCAGGTAAGCAAACCCGCCACCCCCCCACCAACAGTATCCAAATCGGTATACCTGCTTTGAACGGAAATGGCCACAAGTGAACCCTGCACTACCTGCCCTTCACTCTTTCCTCCCCTGACGGTAACCCAATTACTTGTACCCTGTTCCTCAGGTATAACTACCTCCCGGAAACTATGATCTATAAACTATTCAGTCTCCTGAATGATCCGGAGGTCATCCAGCTCGTGTTCCAGTTCCCTAACGCGGTCTGTTAGGAGCTGAAGCTGGATGCACTTCCTGTAGGTATCTTTGCCAGTGACACCTGGGGTCTCCCTGACGTCCCACATCCTGCAAGAGGAGTATTCCAACATCCAAATCTGGCATATTTTCTTGTCTGAAAAACAACAAAAATAAATCGAAACTCAATGGAATCTACCCTCACCTCTGTTTGTTTCTCACCAAAGCCTGATTGAGCCAAAGCCGTCCCACTCTGACTCAGTCCACTCCAACGATGACCGCTACGACGATGACAGCTGCATAGGTGACTTTCTTTTAAACCTCGCTGTTCTACGTCACGCGCCTGCGCAGTACAGCTTCTTTTTCCCAATCAGCTGAAGAAAAGGAAAACGACCTTCCCTCCGCACTAATTCAGTTTTCCACTCTCAGCCTCTTGCTTCGATTGAAAAGGACGTTGAATGTTTATCTCCTCCTTTTAAACCTCGGCGCGCTACGTCACGCGCCTGCGCAGTCTAGCCACTTTTCCCCGATTAGTTAAAGAAAAATGACCTTCCCTCCGCGATGCTTCAGTCTTCCATTCTTAGCCTCTTGACTCGATTCACCTTCGTTATGAAGGTGAAAGACGCGTTAGCCTTCATGGAGGAGAGTTGATAGAGCTGGACTATTTTCCCCAGTGCGGCGGACCGCAGGAGCACAATTCCCAAATCGTTGTGTCCCCAGCAGTTTTCCCACCCACCTTGATATTTTTGCACTAGCTTGCTTTCATATTTCATCGTAAAAGCTTCCTAATACGCTGTTTTCCCAGTGGTTTTTGCCTTGTTATATGCCTTCCCTTCTGCTTTTACGTTCGGACACGATTGTCCTAATTTGTCATTTCTGTATTTATTTGTCTGTAGAATGCAAGTGTTCTGCATTTGCCGCTGTTTTACCAGAAAATTGCCGCATTTCTTCCCTGCAGACAATCCTGACAGCGTATCCATCAGTTTTTATTTGGCCAAGACATTGCTCATCCCACTGTAATTCCCTTTCCTCCACTGAAACACTGCTGCGTCACACTTTAATTTTCCACATCATATTTGAAATCAAACGCAACTATATTCTGCTGACTGCTTCCCAAATGTTCGTTTGACTTCAGCTCCCCAATCATTTCCGATTCATTTCATAGGACCCCATCTGGTATGCTCATCCACAAGTCGGCGTAAGAACGACAAAGTATCTAGTAACCCTGCAAGAGAAGAGGCTCTACCTGTGAGAATAACTGCACTCACTTCTGCTCCTTCACATACTACAACATCAGACAAACTGCTAGTATCTTCCACAGTGACAATTGCTGCAAAGGACTGTTAGTTAATCTGCCATCTCCTTGACCCCGTTTATTATTTCGCCTGCCTCATTTTCCAGCGGTCCAATATCCACTCACAATTATCTTTGATTTTTTTCTGTACTTGAAAACGATGTCACTGCCCACCTAAATATCCTTCTCTAGCTTGCTTTCATATCTCATCTTTTAGCTTCCAATAATTCAGTTAGCTGCTCTCTTTAGGTTTTTAAAAGCTTCGCAATACGCTGTTTTCTCTGTAATTTTGGTTTGTTATATGCCTTCTGTTTAGATTTTACGTTTTTTCACGATTGTGCTAATTTATCATTTCTGTATTTATTTGATTTTAGAATGCATCTATACTGCATGTTCCTCTGTTTACCGGAAACTCACCGCATTTGACATCATCCTGACGCGTCTCCTTCAATATGGTCCAGACCTTGCTCATAGCACTGCAATTTACTTTACTCCACTGAAATACTGCTGAGTCAGACTTTAATTTTCCCCATCATATTTGAAATTGAACTCAACTATATTGTGATGACTCCTTCCTAAATATTCGTTTACCTTACTCTCCCTAATCATTTCCGATTCATTTCATAGCACCCAATCTAGTATAGCAGATCCACAAGTCGGCGTAAGGACAGACTGTAAAAACAAACCAAGCCAATCGAGCTGCATTTATTACAATCACATGGCTATCATAACATCGACCTTTATGCACACATTTTCCCCGTTGAAATCTGTGGACTGTATTCCAGATACTGTCTGGGGGCCTGCATATAGCTCCAATGAGGATCATTTTACCCTGCCAGTCTCTTAACACAACCCACAATAATTCCACAGCTGGCGAACCTGCGTCACACATTTTTACTGAGCCGATGCCATTGTTTACCTGCCGATCCGCGCCATCCGATCTAAAGAACTTCCAATTCCTCCGATACAACGTGTCGCCTTGGACATTCAGATCCGAAATGCGAACAAACTTCAGCCCCGATTCAGTGATGGCCGCAACAGTCTGCAACAGTGAGGGTAGGTTTGCCCGTGTCAATTGTGGATAGGAAGTACGTGTGTGAGGCCGATTTTGTGTTGCCGGTATCAGACGTGGGAGGTCCTGGAGACTCCCAGTCTCCCGGATGGCCATATCTGGACCCTGTGTTTCGAGCTACAGCTCGGTAACCTTCGTATGTCAGAGAGAGCGAGGAGGCGATGGAAAGGACTTATAGGCAGGTGGCCACTACGGGGTCACGGGAAACAAACAAGTGGGTCACTGTCAGGAGAGGGAAGGGGAAGAGTCAGTTTATAGAGCGTACCCCTATTGTGGTACCTCTTGACAATAAGTACTCCTGTTTGAGTGTTGTTGGGAGGGGGCAGCCTACCTGGAGGAAGGAACAGTGTCCATGCCTCTGGTCCGGCCCTGTGGCTCATAAGGATAAGAAAATGAATGGGATGGCAGTAGTGGCAGTAGTGACAGGGGGCTCGATAGTTCGGGTGTCAGGCAGGCGATTCTGTGGACGCAGAAAACCAACTTGGATGGTTTAGCCTCCCAGCTGCCAGGGTCTGAGATCGTGTCCAACATATCCTGCAGGGGGAAGGAGAACAGCCAAAAGTCGTGGTACATATGGGTACCAATGACATAGATGACATAGCACAACGGACTCTATTAACTTTTGTGTGGATGCCGTTGTTCCTGTTAGAACTGTTCGCTGCTATCCCAATAATAAGCCCTGGATCACTATTCACATCAAAGGCCTCCTAAACCAGAAGAAGAGGGCCTTTAAAGATGGTGATCGGTTGGAGCTTAAAAGAGTTCAGAAGGAACTCAGAGTACAGATAAGGGGGGCAAAGGAGCAGTATAGGAGGAAGCTAGAACAAAAGCTGCCGAAAAAAAAACATGAAGGAGGTGTGGGATGGGATGAAGATCATCACCGGATGCAGTGCAAAGCGGGGGGCAAACATAAGTGGAGATGTGGAGAAAGTGAACCAGCTGAACAACTTCTTCAATAGGTTCGACAGCACAATCTCATCCTCACCGCAGAACTCCACACCAGGCTTACTTCCCTCACAGGAAAATACCCACTGACAGGAGACCTTGCCCACGCCCAGGATTACGGCTGCACAGGTGGAAGGTCAACTGAGGAAGATCTGTACCAGCAAGGCGGCGGGACCGGATGGAGTTTCCCCACGATTACTGAGGGCCTGTGCGACTGAGCTGGGAGAACCACTACAGCGCATCTTCAACATGAGCCTGGAGCAGAGAAGAGTACCCAGACAGTGGAAAACATCCTGTATTGTCCCGGTACCGAAGAAACCACAACCAAAGGAGTTGAATGACTTCATACCTGTTGCCTTGACGTCGCACGTGATGAAGACCATGGAGCGGCTGATAATACAGAATCTGAGGCCACAAACCAGGCACGCCCGGGATCCTCTTCAGTTTGCGTATAAGGAGAAGGTGGGAGTGGAGGATGCTATCACGTATTTGCTGCACAAATCCCTCTCTCACCTAGATGGGGTCAGTGGTGCTGTGAGGATTACATTCCTGGACTTCTCTAGTGCCTTTAACACCATCCAGCCCAAGATCTTAAGGCACAAACTAACGGAGATGGGAGTCGACTCTCACATGGTGGATTGGATAGTGGACTACTTGACAGAGAGACCTCAGTATGTGCGGTTGGGAGACTGTAGGTCTGACACGGTGGTCAGCAGCACAGGAGCGCCGCAGGGGACCGTGCTCTCTCCGGTCCTGTTCACCCTGTACACATCAGACTTCCAATATAACTCGGAGTCCTGCCATGTGCAGAAGTTCGCGGACGACACGGCCATAGTGGGGTGTGTCAGGAATGGACAGGAGGAGGAGTATAGGAAACTGATACAGGACTTTGTGATATGGTGCAACTCAAACTACCTGAGTCTCAATATCACCAAGATCAAGGAGATGGTGGTGGACTTTATGAGACCTAGGCCTCATATGGAGCCAGTGATCATTAATGGAGTATGTGTGGAGCAGGTTAAGACCTACAAGTATCTGGGAGTACAGTTAGACGAGAAGCTAGACTGGACTGCCAACACAGATGCCTTGTGCAGGAAGGCACAGAGTCGACTGTACTTCCTTAGAAGGTTGGCGTCATTCAATGTCTGTAGTGAGATGCTGAAGATGTTCTATAGGTCAGCTGTGGAGAGCGCCCTCTTCTTTGTGGTGGCGTGTTGGGGAGGAAGCATTAAGAAGAGGGACGCCTCACGTCTTAATAAGCTGGTAAGGAAGGCGGGCTCTGTCGTGGGCAAAGTACTGGAGAGTATAACATCGGTAGCTGAGCGAAGGGCGCTGAGTAGGCTATGGTCAATTATGGAAAACCCTGAACATCTTCTACATAGCACCATCCAGAGACAGAGAAGCAGTTTCAGCGACAGGTTGCTATCGATGCAATGCTCCTCAGACAGGATGAAGAGGTCAATACTCCCCAATGCCATTAGGCTTTACAATTCAACCGCCAGGAGTAAGATATGTTAAAGTGCCGGGGTTGATTGTATTTAATGTATCTAAGTAAACTACTTAAGAAATTTTTAAATGCTATTATTAATGCTTTTTGAGAGAGTGATTTAGATGCATATCATATTTTTACTGAGTTATGTATTGTATGTAATTAGTTTTGCTAAACCAAGTGTATGGGACACTGGAAAAAAATGTTGAATTTCCCCATGGGGATGAATAAAGTATCTATCTATCTATCTAGATAGAAAAAGGGAAAAGGTCCCGAAAAAAGACTACTTGGAGTCAGGAAGGCTGTTGCGAAGCAGGACCGCAAAGTTGGTAATCTCCGGATTACTGACTGTGCCACGGGGCAGGAATAGAATGGGGTGGAGGATAAATGCGTGGCTGAAGGATTGGAGTCGTGAACAGGGATTCAGATTTCTGGATCTTTGGGACCTCTTTTGGGGCAGGTGTGACCTGTACAAAAATAAAGGGTTGCATTTGTATCCCAAGGGGACCAGTATCCTGCTGGGGAGGTTTGCTACGGCTACTGGGGAGAGTTTCAACTAGAATTATTGGGTGATAGGAACCGAACTGAAGAAACTGAAGAAGAGGACTTTGGCTCACAGATAGAAGAAGCTTGCAGACAGTGCGTGAGTGAGGATAGGCAAGTGAATGAGTGACTGCCTCATAGAGAAGGACGCGCTCAGACCGGCGGTTTGAGGTGTGTCTATTCTAACGCAATGAGTATTGTGAACAAAGCGGATGAGGTTAGAGCGTGGATCAGTACTTGTAGCTTCGACGTGGTGGCTATTGCAGGGACTTGGACGGCTCACGGATAGGGAGTGAGGCAAAAGAGAAGGGAGCGGGACACTTTTTAACAGAGAGTGTGTCACGGCTGCAAAACAGGTGGACGCCATGGAGGAATTGTCTATGGAGTCCTTGCAGTTGGAGGTTAGGACAGGAAGGGTCAATAAGTTAATTGGGTGTTTTTATAAGCCGCCTAATAGTAGCAGGGATATCGAGGCGCAGATGGGGAAGGGTCCTGGAAAGTTGTAATGACAGCAGAGTTGCCGTAATGGGAGACTTTAAATTCCCAAATATCGATTGGTATCTCCCTAGAGCAGGGGTTTAGATGAGGTGGAGTTTGTTAGGTGTGTTCATGAATGTCCCTTGACAAAATATGTAGATAAGCCTACACAAGGGGAGACTGTACTTGGTTTGGCAGTGGGAAATGAAACTGCTCGGGGGTCAGATCACTCAGTGGGCGAGAATTTTGAAGATAGTGATCATAGTTCTATTTTTTTTTTGGATAGTATTATTGTGGAGAGATAGGGTTAGTCAATTTAGAAAAGCGTTTAATTGGATTAAGCGGAATTGTGAGGCTATCAGGGAGGAAATTGGAAGTTTAAATTAGGAACAGATATTCACAGGGAAATGTATGGAATAAACGTGGCAAAAGTTCAGTGTTTATTTTTGTGGAGTTCTACATAGGTACGTTCCAATGAGGCAGGGAATTTATGGTAGGGTACAGGAACCGTGGTGTACAAATGCAGTGATAAAGCTAGTCAGGAAGTAAAGAAAAACTGACAAAGGTTTCAGAGAGCTGGTATTGCGAGAGATATAAGGCTAACTGGAAAGAGCTGAAGAAGGAAATTAGGATAGTCAGAAGGGGTCATGAGAAGGCCTTGGAGGGCAGAAATAAGGAAAACCCCTAGTCATTTTACAAGTATGTGCAGAGCAAGAGGCTAAGTCGTGAAATATTAGGTCCTATCACGTGTGACAGTGGGAAGGAGTGTATGGAAACGGAGGAAACAGCAGAGGTACGTAATGAGTTCTTTACTTCAGTATTCACTATGGAAAAGGATCTTGGTGACGTAGTGATGACTTTCAGCAAACAGAAAAGCTTCAGCATGTGGATATTACGAAAGAGGATGTGCTGGAGATTTTGGAAAGCATCAGGTTGGTTATGTCGACAGATCGGAAAAGATGTTCCCCAGGCAACTGCGGGAGGCGAGTGAGGAGATGACCGTGCCTCGGAAGACGGTCTTTATCTCATTAATTCAAATGGGTGAGTTCCAGATGATTGGCAGGTTGCGGTTGCTGTTCCTTTATTCAAGAAAGTGGGTAGAGTTAGGCCAGGAAAATATAGACGGTGAGTCTTACTTCAGCGGTTGGTAAGATGAAGGAGAAGATCTAAACAGGCAGGATTTGTGATCATTTGGAGAGTTATGATACGATTAGGAATAGTCAGCATCACTTTGTCGAGGGAAGGTCTTCCCTTCCAAGCCTGATTGCATTTTTTGAGGAGGTCACTAACCACGCAGACGAAGGAAGAATCCAGGGCATCTGGGTTTCAGCAAGGCATTTAATTAGGTGCCCCATACAAGGCTAATTGAGAAAGTAAGGAGGCATGGGATCCAAGGGGCATTGCTTTGTAATCCACAATGGGCTTGCACACCGAAGGCAAACAGTGGTTGTAGACTTGTCGTATTCCGCATGGATTCGATGACCAATGGTTGTGTCGCAGTGATCGGTTCTGGGCCCTTCATTCTTCCTGATTTTTATAAATGCCCTGGATGGGGAAATGGAGGGATGGGTTTGTGAATTTGCTGATAACACAATGGTTTGATGTGTTGTGGGTAGTGTGCAGGGCTGTCAGATGTTATAGTGGGATATTGTTAGGATGCAAAACTGTGCATTGAAGTGACAGATGGAGTCCAACGCACGTGTGTGAAGTGGTTCATTATGGTAGGTCAAATATCATGGCAAAATATACTATTAATGGTAAGACAATGCAGTGTCGAGTTTCAGAATGGTCTTGGGATCCGAGTCCAGGACGCTCAAAGCAGCTGCGCAGGTTGACTCTGTGGTTCAGAAGGCATACGGTGCATTCGCCTTCAACAATCCTGGAATTGTGCATAAGTGCTGAGAGCTATTTTGAATCCTGTTCGGACCCCAGTTGGAGTACTGTGCTCAGATCTGGTGGCCTCTCTACAGGAAGTATATGGAAACCAAATAAAGTCTGTAGAGCAGATTCACAAGTATGTTGCCTGGATTGGGGAGCATGCCTTATGAGATAGGTCTTTTGTCCTTGGAGCGACGGAGGATGACTGGTGACCTTATAGAGCTGTATAAGGTGACGAGAGACATTGATCATCTGGATAGTCAGAGGCTTTATACCAGGGTTGAAATGACTATCACAAGAGGGCACAGCTTTAGGTTGCTGGAAGGAGTTGCAGCGGAGATGTCAGGTTACGTTTTTCACGCAGAGATTGGTGAGTGCGTGGAATGGGCTGCCGGTGACGGTGTTGAAGGCTGATGAGCAAAGGGCTTTCTAAGCGACTCATGGATAGGCACATGGAGCTTATCCGTAACACGAGGTAATTTAAAATGTTAGTAGATGCTCGGCACAGCATTGCCGTCCGAAGTACCTGTATTGTGCTGCAGATTTTCTCTGTTTCCATAATGGCTAACTGATCTTTTCTGCTTGTAAAATGAGCATATCCTTCCATTTTCCTCACAGACAAAAGTCTGTCTTGCCTAATTTTAAAGGCCACTTATCCTTGTGTCTCTACCACCACTCCAGGAATCGCATTGCATGTACCCACCACTCTCTGTGGAAATGTCATGCTTGTAAACGTGTCAACGTTTTTGTGTCATCTGTAAGATTATTACTGAGCCTATTTGCCCACATCGGAGTCAGTTACATATGTCACAGTTCCAGAGAAGGACTCACTGTCGGACATTAACTATGGGCTGGTCTTTATGCGTTGTGATTAAAATGCGATTCTCGGGTTACAACATAAAATCTCTGCCTCACAATCTTCCACTTCCTGCGGCATACAAATCTACGTTTTTATTCTTGCAGATTAGCGAATCGAGCAGCAGAGTTTCTGAATTATGCGTTGTGATTAAAATGCGATTCTCGGGTTACAACATAAAATCTCTGCCTCACAATCTTCCACTTCCTGCGGCATACAAATCTACGTTTTTATTCTTGCAGATTAGCGAATCGAGCAGCAGAGTTTCTGAATTACCTGTCCACGAACAGGTGCTTCGACCAAGCTGAGCATTCTTATAGTACATCAGCATAAAACGTCTTCTGTTCTGTTCTGTTGCGTTACCTCTATATTTAAAAACAAAATTGCTATTCTATTATTTCTGTATCATTCGAGCACCAATTGCCGTATTGGTATGACAAAATTGACATTTCCCCGGCCATATTTCCAATTGGACTTTTACCAGTCTCCCTCAACATCCACAACTCAATCACGTTTGTGTCGTCTGCAAGAGTATTTATGAGTCACTCCCATTCTCGTCCAAGTCAAACGCAAGGACATTTCCAACAATTCTCACATGCATAATGGATGTCCTCCATCACTGCCCTCTGTACTTTACTTGAACCCATGCTATTGTTACTAACCAGTGGGTAGATTGTGCCTGTCACATGAGTATGATGTCATTGAGGCTCTGCTGGGCATGATGTAATGGTCTTCTGATGTTGGAGTGACGTAATTTTCCCGCCACTGTGAGGTCATGGGATATTTTTCTTTCTCAACAGGGTACAAATGGAAACACTCCCTGCGACGCGCAGCAGTTTGTGGTTGCATTTGCCAATGATTCCGTTCCATTGCGAATTCGATGTTACGACGTAGATTTGTTTTAAAGTGGAATTTTACTTTCTGACTTAAGTCAAAGATTGAGCCGGCAGTTCTGAAAATTGCTGCCAGTTAAACTTCAGTCGGAGAGTAAAGAATTATCGAAGTTCGAAGAAACCGAAAGACTGAGGAAAGTTGATTTTGACGGTGACATAGTTTCGACATTGTTTGATCCTCCTTCGGAAAGAATTAGTCATCTGTACCCATATTAGTCCCTGTTGTAAGAGCAGAAATGACTGGGTGCAGGTTTCCGCCAACGAAAGGTCAGTGCCTTTAAGCCATCTTATTATCTTCATATAAATCTTCCGGGCAAGGCATACTTTGGCTGGGATCGATAGTAACGCAACAGAAGAATTTATACCTCAAGAAAGTCTCTCCAAAGCGACTGAGTAAAACATTTGGACTTTCGCATTACTTCGTGTAAGAACATATTTATACACAATCGCTTTAAGAACTGTTTTCGCATTATCGCTTTAAGAACTGTTCAAGCTGCCGCAGAGCAGCCGACTTCCGGTTAGGTTAGTCGTTTGTTTGTTTTGGGGTTGTTTTAGCAGTGTTTAATACATGTTTTATATGCTGGAGTGTTACGTACCCCTTAACTGGGTGTTTAACCAGCAGAGAAAGAAGTATCTGTTGGAGTCTGGTGGTACTATTTTCAAACGTGTTTATTAGTAAAATATACAAATCAATATCAATAATGCAAATATATATAGATAATACACGTTAGTAATCATAAAACTAAAAATGTGTGTATAATAATAATCAATAATAAACAAGATCTATCGATGTCAGGGGATAATGAAATGTCATTGATAAGTATAAAGTTCAGTTCAGTTCATACGTGCTGAGGTAGATGCTGGTTGTTGTGTTGTAATCGTTGGCGAGAGAGAGAGAGAGAGAGAGAGAGAGAGAGCGAGCAGTAACAGCTACAGGCAGGCAAACCTTCCTTTACGTTCTTGATCCGTCGTTTCGTTGTGGCCATTCAGGTATGACCCCTCTGTCCTTCAGCTAGACCGTTCTTCTGTGGTGGACTCGTTACTCTGGCATGAGTGGACACACACACAAGCCCACACCGGCCCTGCTATAACACTGTGAGTTAAACTGAACGATCTCGTTGTTCGGTCTCAGATGCCCCACACCTTCCCGTGGGTTCCAACACTGAATCAGTGCTAAATAGTGTGTCGCTTGGTGTGTCTGAGGGGTGTCTCCTCAGAACTCACTTTTATCCCTACTTACGGGGTATCAGGTGTCAATCAAATTTGAATGGCAGTGTCCATCAAACCAGCCCACTCCGGCTGTCCACTGAGGAATTTTAATGAACAGAATAGTATAAGATAAACAACCCTCTCAGAAGCCATGTCTTTCAGAAGTCATAATACGGTGAATCAACAAGTCTCTCTCCCCCTGCTTTATCTCTCTCTTATCTGTAGCAGATGTTCCAATTCCAGCATGTTTTCGCTTACATCTCTCTCTCTCCCATTAGCAGCATAGCAACAGTAACGGTTTGTGATTCTCCGGGGGGGGGGGCATATGGGCAACTCTGCACCCTTCTGCCCATCAGAGCTGTTCATCCTTCGTAACAAGAGAAAAGTAAAACAGTCTCAATTATGTATTCATTGTTGCTGGAACGTTACACTATCCAATGCAACTCGCTCTCATGGCTCAGCCTACCGGAAAGGTTCCTTCTCAAAAGTCTTATTTCCATTTGAAGTCCAAAGTTCGGGCCTTGGATGGCCCAATGCTTCACGGTCCAAGCGACCCTACGAATGGGACAATTTACAATGACCAATTAACCTATAAACACATAGATGTTTGGAATGTGGGAGGAATCAGAGTACGCCGAAGACACCCAGGCAGTCACGCTTTACAGACAGCGGCGGGAAATGAGTAGAATCGGAGAAGGGGAAAGGCCAAACTACGAGGGAATCATAAATAAATAGACATCATGTGGCCTTTCCTCTGCAATTACCTTCCCCACATATAGAATGTACTCCATCCAATTGGACAGGTAGGAGCACCACTACACAAAGTGTCTCAGAATTTATTTAATTTCGCAGAGACATGGCGATGGGGATTGCTGCTGGAGACGGACCATTGCTGAGCCATTTTACGTGTGCGAGTTATTAAATTATTCTCGAGGTGGCAGACAGATCTCCAAAGAACTCCGTTGCAAGCGGAGACTTGCAGTCTGTCCACGGTAACCACTACTCCTTAACGGCTCAAAACAAGGGCTATTGGAACCAATCGCCCTCGCCAGACGAAAGAGATGAAACTACGTTTTAACATTTAAGGAAAGATTACATAAAGTTTGTAGCTTAGCCAGGGAAAATTTACAATTGGTTCAGAAGAAAATGAAAACCTGGTACGGTAAAGAAGCTTAGGATGAGGACGTTCAAGCCAGGAGATAAGGTGTTGGTTCTTTTCCCAGTGCAGACGAATCTTTTACAAGCTACATTTCATGGTCCTTATGAAATTACGTCTAAAATCAATGGGCACAACTGTCGTATTGCGATGGTGATGTCAAGGCCTCGGATGCAAATAAATGTAGAATCACACACTTGGTGGAACTGAGGGAGACATTACATGGAACCCGTGATGAAAGTAAACTGGAAGGTGCAGAGTGGATGCAGACTGGGGATACTCCCAGATCATGTTGGTGCATGAAGGGGTGGGGGAAGGGAGCCATTCAGGGTGTCCACAGCCCAAACGGCAAAAAAAAAGAATATTTTGCGGCGATATGGGAGAAGCATCACTGAGGATTAATTGTCTCCTGAAAACGCGGAGTGAACCTTGTCAGGAGACGGAAGGGAGATTTAACCGTCTCCTTCAGCTGCACCCTGAACCTGGCCTGGACCACGGCGTAAAGGGCCGTGTTGGTGCAGCAGCTCAGCAGTTGCAGCATGTAGCCCAGCTCCCGCAGAGACAACGGGGATTTCACCGAAACGTAAAGACCGAGGCTCTCCCATACGGATAGCACCGTCAACAACGCCCACAGCAGGATGAAATTCCCCGACATCACCAGCAGTAACAGGAGGGATTGCCTGCGGTTCTTCATCGTCGGGTCGGCGGGCGTCTCGCCATCGCGCGAACCACGGAGTCTCCTACGGGCTCGGCTGGCCACTAAGACGTGTCTGATGGTTAAACTGTTGAGCAGGAGAATCAGGACAAAGGGGAATACTGGGGTGAGGCCGAAATGAATCAGCAGAAATGTTGACTGCTGAAGTGGGGAAAATAAATGGTAACTGCCCAAACAGAGCAGGGACGTACTGAATACCGCATATGACCCTTCGAGCAAGAAGTACCAAAAGATGTTCTTTACGCAGCTCAGCACAGTCACTGTCCCCAGAACCAGAGCCGCCCCTCTCCCGGTGCAGTATTTTCGTTTCAGGTTCTGAAAACAAATGGCGACAAATCGATCAAAGGTGAAAGTGACGGTGAACCAGACAGAACAGTCCGTGGCGGCGTAGAACACGACTGCATGGATATTACACACGGGAACACGTTCCGACCAGAGGCGAACCTCTCCTGGATTGTACGTCTTCGGAATCTTGCTCAATACCAGATCGAAGAGAACGACCAGCTGATCTGCTGCGACCATGGCAACCAAGTACGTTGTGACGCCTTTGGAGAGACCGCACTTTCCCCGCGACAGGATGACGATTGTTAGCACGTTCACTGTGCGGAGAGAAATAAAGACTATTAACACACATTTTGATGGAAACATTCTCTGTTAACTATTATTTTAATCGACAACATTTCCGAGAGCACAGATGATTATGGAATTAATATATTTGCTAAGGAGATTATCGGGAGCCATTACTAAATCGGTGGTGATTATAATAAATTGCTGAAGTTCAGGAGAATGTGGGCAATCTTATTGAAACCTATCGAACATTGAAAGGCCGAAGTATCGTGGGCCTGGAGAGGTAGCTTCTGTAGTTGTGGGG
The DNA here is from genome assembly GCF_048418815.1 of Hemitrygon akajei. Taxonomy (NCBI): domain Eukaryota; kingdom Metazoa; phylum Chordata; class Chondrichthyes; order Myliobatiformes; family Dasyatidae; genus Hemitrygon; species Hemitrygon akajei. The sequence continues at coordinate 6,747,046 of NW_027331937.1, read as the reverse complement.
TCCGCATCTGAAGACCAGATTTCACAATAGAACGACATCACTTAGGATCGGAGTTGAGGAGTAATTTCCTTACACAAAGGCTTGTGAATGTGTGGAACTTTTCGCCCCAGACGGCTACGGAGCCCAGTTCATTGGAAGCTTTTGCAGCGGAGAGTGATAGACTGTTGATTTGTCGGGGTGTCGATGGATTCGGGGAGTAGGCGTCAGAATGTGGTTGAGAGGGATGATCAATCAGCTTTGCCTCGCCCTGCCTCTGCCTGTAGCCTTGCCTCACCTTGCCTCTGACTGGAACCTTGTCTCGCTTTGCCTCTGTCTGGAGCCTTGCCACCATATAACAATTACAGCACGGAAACAGGCCATCTCGGCCCTTCTAGTCGGTACTGAACGATTACTCTCACCTAGTCCCACTGACCCGCACTCAGCCCATAACCCTCCATTCCTTTCCTGTCCATATACCTATCCAATTTTACTTTAAATGACAATACCGAACCTGCCTCTACCACTTCTACTGGAAGCTCATTCCACACGGCTACCACTCTCTGAGTAAAGAAATTCGTGTTAAACTTAAATTTTTGCCCCCTAACTCTCATATCCTGTCCTCTTTTTTGAAACTCCCCGACACTCTACTGAAAAAGCCTATCCAGGTCAACTCGTTCTATCCCCCTCATAATTTTTAAAACGTCTATCAATTCCCCCCTCAGCTCCAAAAAATCAAGACCTAACTTGTTCAACTTTTCCCTGTAACTTAGGTGCTAAGACCCAGGTAACATTCTAGTAAATCTCCCCTGTACTCTTTCTATTTTGCTGACATTTTGTCCCATATTTCGGTGACCAGAACTGTACACAATACTCCAAATTCGGCCTTACCAATGCCTTTTACAATGTTAACATTACATCCCAACTCCTATACTGAATGCTCTGATTTATAAAGGCCAGCATAGCAAAAGCTTTCTTCACCACCCTATCCACATGACATTCCACCTTCAGGGAACTATGCACCATTATTCCTAGATCACTCTGTTCTACTGCATTCATCAGTGCCCTACCAGTTACCCATGTATGTCCTATTTGGATTATTCCCACCAAAATGTAGCACCTCACACTTATCAGCATTAAACTCCACCTGCTGTTGTTCAGCTCACTCTTCTAACTAGCCTAAATCTGTCTGCATGCTTTGAAAACCTACTTCATGATCCACAACGCCACCTTCCTGAGTATCATCTGCATGCTTACTAATCCAATATACTTACTATTCCACGCCTTGCCTCTGCTTGAAGCTTTGCCTCGCCTTGCCTCTGTCTGGAGCCTTGCTTCGCCTTGCCTCTGACTGGAGCCTTGCCCTGTTTGGAACTGTCTGTCTGTGTCCACGTCTTCGCTAGGTAGGTCCGGCCGTTTGCTGCTACCTAGCTTTGTGAACTGTCTGTGTCCACGCCTTCGACAGATAGATCCGGCCGTTTTGCCGCTACCTGGCGTTGGGAACTCACTCGTCGTGTTCAGTGTTATGAGTATTTCGGCCCGGCCCTACGTCCTGCACTCAGGAGGGTACCCGGCTCAGTGTTCCATGTTCCTGTCTCTCCCTCGGCCCAGGGTTCTGCGTGACTGTTCACCGTCGACCAAGCCTCTGTGTTCTGCGTTCCTGTTCTCTCTCGAACCAGTCTCTGCGTTCTGCCTGCCTGTCCTCCCTCGACCCACGCTCAGTGTTCTGCGTTGCTGTCTCTCCCTTGATCAAGGCTTTGCGTTCTTGTCTCTTCCTCGAGCAAGTCAAGGCTTCGAGTTATCGTCCTGTCCCAGTCACTTCGAAGGTCCTTGTCCTGTCCTCGACACGACTTTGTGTTCTTGTCTTGTCATGTGCCTCGGCGAGCTCAACTGTACCTTGCCCAGCCCGGTGCTTTGGTTCCCTCGTCCTGTGCTGGGGTTTCCTTAACCTTTCCATGAGTCTCACTTCCAGTCCTCTTGCCTCTCCTAGTCCTGTAACCTCGTCATATTCTCGAATAGTTCTTGGGTCCGAGCCCGAGACAAGACTCAGTTTTTGTGTTCTTCTCCAGTCTCTGGCTCGGAGTGTAAGCCCGGGCTCCCAGTCCCCTGTTCCATGTCCTGGTTCCCTATCCTAGTCAGGTCCTATCCCAGGCCCGGAGTCCTTGCCTCGTCCGGGGTCGGTGGTATGTCCAGCGTTCTTTCTTCCTCACTTTGCCTGCTTCCTTCTCACGCCGTGTCCTGTTCCTGGTAGTTCAGTGTCTGTTTCTTGCTTTTGGGTTCACTCCCAATCTCGCCGTTATGACACTATCCACAAGTCTCATAAAAGACCCTCTCGTGTCCACCTCGACCAGCGTTGCCGGCAGCATATTCAGCACACTCACTACTCTCTGCATAAAAATGAAAAAATCCCCATGACACCTCCTCTGTTCCCACTTCCCAGCATCTTAAAAGTTCGTCCTTTTCTGGCAACCATTTCAGGACTTGCAAAAACCCACTGACTATTTACACGATCAAGTTCTCTCATCATTTGATACACCTCTAGCAGGTCCCCTCTCATCCTTCGTCGCTCCAAGGAGAAAAGGCCGACTTCACTGAACCTGTTTTCGTAAGGCATGCTCCCCAATACCGGCAACATTCTTGTACATCTCCTCTGCACCGTTCCTATGGATTCCACGTACATCCTGTATCGAGGCGACCAGAACTGCGCACAGTGCTCCAAGTTGGGTTTAACCGGGGTCCTATATAGCTGCAACATTACCTCCCGGCTCCAAATTTCATTACAAATATTAATGGCGGCCAAAACACCGTATGCCTTCTTAACCACAAAGTCAACCGGTGCAGCTGCTTTGAGCGCCCTATAGACTCATACCCCAAGATCCCTCTTATCCTTCACACTGCCAAGAGTCCTACCATTAATACTATATTCCGCCATCATATATGATCTGCCAAAATGAGAAAAATTGGACTGATCTGTGTTCCACACAGAAGGTGAGTTAGGAAGGTTCAATCGTTAGATATTAATATTGGAGTAGTAAAATTGATTCAACTGTGTCTGGATGGGAGATGCCAGAGAGTAGAGGTGGATAACTGTTTGTCAGGTTGGAAGCCTGTGACTAATGGTGTGACTCAAGGATCTGTACTGTGTCCAATGTTGTTTGTCATATACATTAATGATCTGGATGATGGGGTGGTATAAGTGGTCGAGGCAGGTTCGGTATTGCCACTTAAAGTAAAATTGGATAGGTATATGCACAGAAAAGGAATGGAGAGTTAAGGGCTGAGTGCGGGTCAGTGGGACTAGGTGAGTGTAAGCGCTCGGCACTGAATAGAGGGAGCGAGATGGCCTGTTTCTGTGTTCTAATTGTTAGTTGTTATATGGGTTGAATTCTATCTGCCACTTCTCTGCCTGGTTTTGCATCTCATCAATGCCTCACTGTGACCTCTGACAGCCCTCCACACTATCGACAACGCCTTCAACCTTTGTGTCACCAGGGAATTTACTAACCCATCTCTCCACTTCCTCATCCAGGTCATTTATAAAAAATCACGAAGAATAAGTTTAGCACAACAGACACTGAGGCACACTACTGGTAACCGACCTCCATGCAGAATATGAACCGTCTGCAACCATTCTTTGCCTTCAGTGGGAAGCCAGTTCTGGAGACAGAAAGCAATGTCCCCTTGGATCCCATGTCTCCTTTCTTGCTCAATAAGGCTTGCATGGTGTACCTGATCAAATGCCTTACTGAAATCCATACGCTCTACATCTCCTACTCTTCATTCATCAATGTGTTTCGTCACATCCTCAATTAATTTAATCCGCGTCGTAAGGCACGACCGGTCCTTGACAAAGCCATGACGACTGCTCCTAATCATATTATTCTTCTCCAAATGTTCATAAATTTTGCATCTCAGGATCTTATCCATGAACTTACCAGCCACTGAACACGCCTACCTACCTTTTCCACATAGTCCTTAGTTCTTCTGCTATGCAAACAACAGTGCCAGCCAGTCTGAAATATACTTGTTGAGATATCCTCCATTGCTTCTTTCAGCAGCGAATTCCACAGATTCATCACCCTCTGAGAGAAGAAGTTCCTCCTCATCACGGTCATATATCCTCATGCAACTCCCCGTTGTTTTAGTCTCAGCTACCGGTGGAAACAACTTTGCTGCCACAGTCCTTTCTATCCATTCAATTGTTTTAAATGTTTGCAGAAAATTTCCTCTCATCCTTCTGAGTTCCAGCGAGTACGATCCCAGGCGGAACAATTGCCCCTCATAGTCGAACCACTCATCTCTGGAATCAGCTGGTGAACCGCCTACACAGACAGTTTATCAATCCTCAAGTCGGGAGACCAGAACTGCACAGTACTCCGGATGCCTCCTCACCAGTACCTTGTGCAGATACCGCATGATATCACTGCTCTTAAATTCAATTCCTCTGGTAAAAATAAGGCGAACCTCCCATTTGCCTTCTTGATAGCCTGCTACACCGGCAAACCAACCTTTTGTGATTCAAGCACAATCACTCCAAAGTCCCTCTGCACAGCAGCATACTGCAATCGTTTACTACTTAAATAATATTCTTTTCTCCCCTTTGCCCTTCCCAAGTGGATGACTTCGTATTTACCAACTTTGAACTCCATCTGCCAGACGCTGGTACATTCGCTGAAGATAGTAACATCCCTCTGCATGCTGATAGTTTCCTCTGCACTCTTTGTCTAATGGCAGTGATGATATCCACGTGACCTTATGTTTTTAACTGGTGAGACGTTGAAGCTACTTATTTATTTATTTATTTATTTATTTAATTCTATTGATGCTATATTCTGCCATCATACTTGACCTGCAAAATGAAAGACATCAGACTTGTCTGTGTTGAATGTCATCTGGCTCTTCACAGCGCAGTTTTGCATCCTATCTATGTCCCTCTTTAGCCTCCGACATCCTTCCACTCTATCCACAACACCTCCAATATTTTTAATCTCCAGAGTTACTAAACCAGCGCTCCACTTCCTCATCCAGATAATTTATAAAATTCACGAAGAGTAGTGGTACCAGAACAGATCGCTGAGGCACACCACTGTTAAACGACCTCAATGCAGAACACGACCGTCTACAACAACACTCAGTCTTCAGTGAGCAAGCCGTTTCTGGTTCCACATAGGAATGTCCCCCAGTATCATATGCCTCCTTACTTTCATAATAAGGCTTGTATGAGGTACCTTATCAAATTCACTCCGCTGATGTTTGGAAAGTCCTGTCTTGCAATTAGCGGGTCGTTAGAGGACAGGTATGGAAGAGAAGCTGACTTATATTTTTGAACGTAATCATGAGGAAGAGACGAGAAACTTACCAAGAAGAGCTACAATGGCGAGTGCAGGGTAGTAAACCACTTGGAATGTTATAAGCGCAAAGGTGATTTGAAAGTCCCACATTAGCCCTTCGGAAATTTCAACAAGAGCATAAAACGCCCAGAAAGCTTTCTTCTCAATTCCCCTAGCATTGCGCGATGCATTTCGCAGATTATAATCCATTGCTGTGAGAGTCCAGATTCCTGTTCCCGATAGGTCTCTGTCTTCTCTCTGTCTGCAGCCGCTGGTCTCTGATAGCGTAGACTGGCGGTTCTTACTGAAACTGTCGCTGTCAGGGATACCGCACATTTTAATCGAGCAGGCAACCGGCAGCCACACCTCCGAGGTGACGTCGACAATCCCCACGGACACTCCCTTAATGAGGTTGTACTGAAAGACAGGTGCAGTTAACCCTTTATTTCCGGACCGTCAGAGAAGCGATACAAATGCAGGTTGGAATGCTATCTAATAATCCCCGGAGCCGGCTGTCCACGGATACGTGCCGTACCGTGTCTTTAAAATCAAGAAACCTGTTCACACACAGCTGGATACTGATCTACAACCAGTCTAGAAAGGCAGGTACACGCAGCAAATAAAAAAAATACAATAAACAATAATGATGATATGAACAGATTGAAAATATCTATTTCATAGATTGTTCTTAAAAAATATATTTGCATGGGTAGATTGAAAATCATATCGATATAGATAATTACAAAAACTGATTTTCAGAAATATAGTTTGGACCAGCAGCCTCTCGGGCCTTCGGGTGATTTGTGAGGAGAGGACTTCAATCAGCATGGGTATAAAAGGCCACAGCGTGTCCTTACAGTGAAAAGCAGCTTTGACCAGCGACCAGGCAGCGTTTGTCGTTGAACCGCAAGAAGATAGCAGGGGAAAATACAGTAGCCGTCGTCTGAACGGACCGCTAAGCAGGTGATCTTCAGGCTTCTGCTCGCCGAGGCGTCTGCTCCGGGAGAATTCAGTCAGAGTAGACAAAGAAAAGTAAAGCACTTGGCTAAGTATTTTTTATTCTTCCGTTGTTTATATCTGATCAGATAGGATAACAGTGCTGCGATGTAGTATAGTTCAATGCTCTTTCTGCCGGATCTGATAAGGTAAAGAGAACCCCAGTAACCATGACGACGAATGTTGCGACAAATGAGTTCAGCTGCAGCTTCTGACAATCTGTGTTAAGGAGGTGAAGCTGAAACTGGATGACCTGCAGATCATTCGGGATGCTGAAGTGGTGATGGACATATAGAGAGGCAGTTACACCCAGGGAATAGGGCACAGGAGACTTTGTGACAGTGACGAAGGAGAAACGGCTGAAGAGGGCAGGGCAGAGCTCCCCCGTGGCCATCTCCCTCAACATTTTGGATACTGTCGCGGAGTTTGTGGGTCTTGAGAATCACCTAACAGTGTTCAGTCACAGTGGTCTAGTCGCAGGCACTTAGTTTGCCTCTGTGACTCAGAAGGCAAGTGGGCGTTGAGCGGTGTCTGTGTTTGTGTGTGTGTGGTGTGTGTGGGCGGGGCGGCATGGTGAAAGTTACGCTGTGGTGTTAGGATGTTCGTTAGTGGTGCGGACAGGTGGTTCTGTCGGCGACAGCTTCAGGGATATCTCGGATCGAGTCCTCAGCATTCTTGACTGCGAGGGTGAACAGCTCGATAGCTTGGGCCATTGAGCTACCAATGACATTGGTAAGATGAGTAACGAAGCACTGCACTGCCGGTTCCGGGAGTTATCAGCGAAGTTGGAAGGAAGGATCTCCAGGATTTGCTGCCCGTGCTATGTGCATGTGCGGTAACAAATAGGAACAATTTCCAGATTAATAGGTTGCTAAAGAGTTGTTTTTATATCCTAGTCGTCTGGAAATGGATGCTAACATTGCATTTGGCTTCCTCAGCTGTCTGCAAATTTTCCTGATTGGAATCCTCCCAAAAGGTTCTGTATCTCTGCGTTTTTTCAATGATCTCCCCATGGTTAAAGTATTCCAGGCCTATACAGAGAGTATACAGTTTATTACATGGCGAAGGTGTTGTTTTTATATACCAATCTCTGAAAATGGATTGGAGCATGCATTTGTCTCTCTCATCACTGACTCAATCTGCAGATTTTCCTGTAGCTCTGCAACTCTGATTTTTCAATTCAATCGTTGTTCCCATTTCCGAAATAGTCCACGCCTTTATTCCCTCTGCCAAAGTTTGAGACTAGGTAGTTCCCCACATTATATTCCTCTGTAAATTATTTGCCTGTTATCCAATATGTCTTATTCCTCCTTCAAGCACCGTGCTTCATCAACTCTACCTGCCCTTCCATCAACCTTCTCATGATCCGCAAACCCTGCCACAAAGCATTCAAATCATTCATCCAAATTATCGACGCCCAACGCGATAAGAAGCGGTCCCAACACCGATTGCTGTGGAACTCCACTGATCATCATATCCAGTCAGAAAAGGGCCTACGCAGTAATGTTTAAGGACATCTCCAAAAGGCCGCAATACTAAACACCACCAGGGTACTCTGAAAGTTCCGAGCAAATAAGTAGTTAGCGTGCTTGGCTATGTCGGGACATGAGCTTTCACCAGCTGCGGAAAAACAGAAATGACACAACAGCTTACAAGCAATACAACAGTCAGGTTGCAGCAAATTATAAGACTGCCGAGCAGTAGTTACAGATAGGATAATCCATAATAACCGTCCGGATATAGTAACAGAGGATAGACAAAGAACAATCACTTATTCAATGTATAATCAAATTGCAAGCACACACAACATACACAAATCAATGATTTAATAACACTAGAATATGCTGATTTAAAACTTCCATACTGTTCATATTCTACACCAGCACATTATAGTCCGGATCAAGTTTGACCCGGCCCAAGAATCCCCTCATAAGTGTCTGCTCCAAATTCTGAACCATAGATCTTTTCAGAATGTATATGTAGCTTATCTGACATTAATAAATGGGTGAATAATCCTTAATTGATGTTTCAGAGTGCAGGGAGAGTGTATTTTTAGAGATCAAAATCGTCTATTGAGAAAACAAACGGATCTACTATCACACAATATCATGTCCTAGTTAACCTAACATATGAAAACATAACAGCCATTATGATTTAAATATATTTGTTGAAACTGAAAATCGCAACGACATTCTGGAACTATGGGGGTTTGTTATATAACCATTTTTTACTCAATACCACTATCAAACATGTCCTCGCTGCGATATCATTAAGTATCCTCATAGCTAATATGTAATTATAACAATTAACTATTAATTCAACATTAACTAACATTAAACCAACAAACAAACAATACAAAATAATTGGTATTTTTAAAATTGCCGTCGCAATCAAGGCAGTGCTGGAAACTTTGCGTGTGTGGCCCTTGCGTGTGAGTTTCCCACATTTGCAGCAAGTTGTCCCTGTTTCGCAGTCCATTTTTGCAGAGCAGCAGTTGTCTCTCCTTCCCTTCTGTCCCCTTGTGTTGGCTTCTTGCGGGACTTGTTGTTGATCGGGTCCAGGGTCAGATCGCGGCACTGCCCACACCAGGAGTCACACGGGGCTTTCAAGCTCCTCCAAAACTGAACACCTACTTTTCCTCTTGCTTCCCCTCCAAGAAAGATTCAGGTCTATTAACTATTAATTCAACATTAACTAACGTTAAACCAACAAACAATACAAAAAAATGGTATTTGCAAAATCGTCTTCGCATTCAAAGCAGTGTTCGGATACCTTGCGTGTGTCGCCCTTGCATATGTGTTACCCACATTTGCAGCAAGTTGTCCCTGTTTTACAGTCCTTTTTGCCGAGTAGAAGTTGCATCTCCTTCTCTTCCGTTCCCTTGTGTTGGCTTCTTGTGGAACTTGTTGTTGATCAGCGCCGGGGTCAGATCTCGGCACTGCCCTTACCACTGCAGCTGAGGCCACTGGTCGGAGAAAAGTGGCGTTGCCTTTACATAAAAGGAGTCTTACCAAAATCCTCCAGAGATAACCTGCCACTTTTCATCTTGCTTGCCCTCCCGGAAGGGGTCAGTTCACTCCGTATGACAAAGGCATTGTAGCTCGATATATCAATGATATTATGGAATATAGCGAGAGAGAAGCGGGCTGTACTCCGCTTGCAGCGGTGTGTGCCTGTTACTTTGTCAAGGTTGTCCACTCCTCCTTTGCTGGCATTGTAGTCAAGGATGATGGCTGGTTTTCTGCCCTCCTGAGCGCTGACCTCTGTAACCTCATGTAATGTGCTCATAAGGATGACATTCTTGTTCAACTTTTCCATTTACGAGACAACTGTGGTGTCATGGGTGAAAGCAAACTTGGAAGACAAGACGTCTCTCCCCCTTGTTGCAATCACAGCAGGTGGCAGCTCAGGCTTGTTCCGCCTCACAGTGCCCACCATTGTGATTTTCTTCTTCAGGAGCACCTGACCAAGATCCGGAGATGTGAAGAAGTCGTCACAGGTCACATTGTGTCCTTTTAGCCCTTCTCTCATCTCGAACACGACGCTCATGCCTTGTTTTCTCTCCGTGGCTCCCCCAGCTGGCTTCCCATTATACATTTGCTTATTCAAAAAAATCAAGAAATCTCTGCCTTAAATAAACACAAGGACTCAGATTATATGACTTAACTTTTGAGTTTAGGTTTGCCACGATTGTGCTAATTCGTCATTTGAGTATTTATTTGTTTGTTTTTAGAAAGCATATATTCTTCACTTTCCTCTGTTTCACCAGAGACTCACCGCATTTCTGCCCTGCAGACAATCCTGACAGCGTCTCCTTCAATTTTTATTTTGGAAAGACCTTGCTCATATTACTGTAATTTCTCTTACCCAAATAAAATACTGCTGCGTAGGACTTTAAATTTCGCCATTATATATTTGTGAACTTAACTATATTGTGAACACCGCTGCCTAAAGGTTCGATAACATTAAGCTCCCTAATCATTTGCAATTCATTTCTTAACACCTAGTCCAGTACAGCCGATCCACTATTCGGCTTAAGGGCAGACTGTATAAACAAACCAACTCAATCGAGATGCATGTAGAACAGACCATGGTTATCATGACATCGACCAAATTTTTCCCGTTGAAATCTGTGGTCTGTATTCCAGCTCGGTCGGGAGGCCTGGATATAGATCCAATGAGGATCCATTTACCCTGTCAGTTTCTTACCACAACCCACAAAGATTCCATAGCTTACGATCCTATGTCACATCTTTTTACTGAGCTGATGCTGTTCTTTACCTGCAGAGCCACGCGATCCCATCTAAAGACCTTCCAATTCCTCCGAAACACCATGTAGCCTTCGACATTCATATCCGAAATGCGACCAACATTCAGCACGATTCAGTGATGGCCGCAACATTCTACCAGCTGGCAGTGTGCAACGGTGCGGTAGGTTTGACGGTGATAGTTGCGGAACGGATGCATGGGTCTGAGGCCCGTTGTCTGTGCTCGGTGTCAGATGTGGGAGGCCCTGGAGTCTCCCATCCTCCCGGACGGCCATATTTGGACCCGGTGTGTCGAGCTGCTGCTCGATGACCTTCGTATGGTCGGGGAGAGGGAGGAGGCCAAAGAAAGGATTTATAGGGTCACATTGCGACAACAATCAGGAGAGGGAAGGGGAAGTGTAAGGTACTAGAGAGTACTCCTGTTGTAGAACCTCTTGACAATAAGTACTCCTGATTAAATATTGTTATTTTGGATTGGGAGGGAACTGCCTTCCTGGGGGAAGCATCAGTAGCCGTGGCATCTGGCACGAAATTCGGCCCTGTGGCTCAGAAGGGTAGGGAAAGGAAGAGGAAGGCATTAGTGATGGGGTCTCTATATTTAGGGGGAAGTACAGGCGATTCTTTTGACGCAGGGAGGAATCGCGGATGATAGTTTGCCTCCCAGGTGTGAGGGTCTGGGATGTTTGAGATCGAGTCCATAATATCCTGCATTGCGAGGGAGAACAGCCGGAGGTCGTGATACATATTGATACCAATAACATTGGTAGGAAAAGGGAAGAGGTCCAGAAAAAAAAAAGACTGTTGGTAGTCGGAAAGGAAGTTGAGAAGCAGCACCGCAAAGGTAGAAACTTCCGGATAATTACTGACTGTGCCACGCGACAGCGAGAATAGGAATACAGTGTGGTGGAGGATATATGCGTGGCTGAGGGATTGGATCAGAGGACAGGGATTCAGATTTCTGGACCATTGGGACCTCTTTTGGGGCAGGTGTGACTGTACAAAAGGACGGGTTGCAGTTGAATCCCGGAGGGTCCAATATCCTGGCGGGGAGGTTTGCTAAGTCTACTGGGGAGAGTTTAAACTGGAATTCTTGGGGGTGGAAACGGAACAGAAGAGAATGAAGAAGAGGAGGTTTGCACACAAATAGAGAACGTTTATCTACAGTGGGAGAGGGAGGGTAGACAGGTGAAAGAGAAGGGACGTGCTCAGGCCGACGTTTTGAGATGTGTCTATTTTAACGCAAGGAGCATTGTGACCAAAGCGTATGAGCTTAGACCGTGGATCAGCACATGGACCTGTGTTGTGGTCGCCTTTACAGGGACTACAGGGCATCAAAGGTTATTGTGAGAAGGCGGGGGAATGGGACTAAAGGAGAGATTGGATCAGCTCATGATGAAATGGCGGAGCAGACTCAATGGGCAGAATGGCCGACTTTTGCTCCTTTGTCTTATGGTCTTATGATGTAGCGGCCTTAGGGACAGTGAGGGAGGAAAAAGTGGAGGGTGCGTGGCACTGTTGATCACACAGAGTGTCACGGCTGCAGAAAAGGTGGACGTCATGGTGGAATTCTTTCGGAGTCTTTGTGGGTGGAGGTTAGGTACAGGATATGAAAGAATAGGACCTATCACTTGTGACAGTGGGAAAGTGTGTACGGAACAGGAGGAAATAGCCAGAAGTACGTAATGAATTATTTATTTCAGTATTCACGATGGAAAAGGATCTTGGTGACTGTAGTGATGACTTGCAGCAAACTGAAATGATTGAGCAACTACATCTTTATAACTGGATATGCTGGAGCTTTTGGAAAGCATCAAGTAGGATGTCACCGGGACCGGATGACATGTACCTCAGGTAACTGCGGGAGGCGAGGGAGGAGATTGCTGATCCTCTGAAGATGATCTTTGCATCATCAATTGGGAAAGGAGAAGTTGCAATTTTGTGAAGGGCTGTCGGAGGTGACTGTGGGACATTGATAGGATGGAAACTGGGCAAAGAAGTCGCAGATGGAGTTCAACCCAGGTAAGTGTGAAGTAGTTCATTTTGGTAGGTCAAATATAATGGCAGAATATAGTATTAATGGCAAGACTCTTGGAAGTGTTGAGGTTCAGAGGCATCCTGGGGTCGAGTCCATAGGAAGCTCAAATCAGCTGCGCACTTTGACTCTGTGGTTGAGCAGGCATACGGTGCATTGGCCTTCATCAATCGCGGGATTGTGTTTAAGAGGCGAGAGGTATCGTTGCATCTAAAGAGGATCCTGGTCAGACCCCAACCGGAGTACTGTGCCCACATCTGGTCGCCTCACTACAAGAAGGATGTGGAAAACATATAAAGGGTGTAGAGCAGATTTACAAATATGTTGCCTGGATTGTGAGTGGCGGTGGCATGCCTTTCTAGAATAGGTATTTTCTCCTTGGAGAGACGGACGATCAGTGGTGACCATACAGATCTGTATAAACTGCTGAGAAGCATTGAACAGATGAATAGTCAGAGGCTTTATCCCAGGGTTTAAATGACTATCACCAGAGGGCACCGCTTTAAACTGCTGAAGGGAAGTACAGAGGAGATGTCAGGTTACGTTTTCCGCTCAGAGATTGGTGCGTGCGTGTAAAAGGGTATCGATGATAGTGGTGAAGGTGGATACCATAGGGTCTTTTAAGAGACTACTGGATTGGCACATGGAGTTTTAATAAATAGAGGTCTATCGGTAATACTAGGTAATTAATAAGGTAAGTAGATGCACGGCACAGAATTGTGGTCCGAAGTTCATTTAATATGTTGTAGATTTAGTATTTTTTCATAATTGCTAATTATTCCTTTCTGCTTGTAAAATGAGCATATCCTTCCATTTTCCTTAGAGACACATGTCTGTGCCGGCTTCTTTTAAAAGTCAACTTTTCCTTGTGCCTCGACCACCACACCAGGAAGTGCAACCCTTGTACGCAAGACTCGCTGTGTAAACGTCTTGCCGTTTAGAGTGCATTTGAAACAACCGCATGAAAATTGCCCGGCACATTGCGTACAGGTGTTTCGGTTGTTTTATAAACCCAGGGTACATTTTTTCTGTGGAATGTCACTTAAAAAGGCCGAGACAATGAGCCGGACTTTTAGATACGGTTGGATTTCGGCAGAGTATAAAAATTGCTCTGTTGCTGTGGTGGGAAAGGTGATGTTATTTGAGGGACAATCGCTGTTAATATTTTATTCTGCGGCTTGTTTTTGAATATACAAGGACACAGAAACAAACAGTCAGAAACAAGATGGATTCCGTCATGGAAGACACCAATGAGTCGGCCGCTTGTTTAATCTTTCAGATCCGGAGTATTGAAAAATGACTCTCGCAAGTTGCTGGAACTAGAAGAAGTTTGCAGAATTGAGAGGAGGTAAAGTTTAGAAACAGAAGCAACTTATTTACAAACAGATCAGAGTTTGGACTGTGTCTCCAAGTAGCCCGTGAGGGTGAGTTTCTTTCCATTGGGATACGAAAGTATGGTACTCACGCAGTAGTGGGTTCTCTGTTGAGGGGAAAACCTTGAATACACGTGTGTGTTTACCATTTGTCCGGGTTTCGTAGTTCACTGCAGAAAGGCACCCCTGTGGCAAATCATTGTTGGAGTTATTTCGTAGGTCGTGGAACTGGGTAAGTGGCTATCACGCTGTGTGTGATTGGGGTAACCTTGCGGAATCGACCGGTGTGTCGCCCCTTGCCTGGGTGGTGGTTCGCTTGAAGATGCCCGCCGCCTTGTGTGAAGCTTCTGTTAGTGATGTTTCGTGTGAGGATTCCGAGGGCAACGGGAAGACCGACATCACCTGTTTGTTTGGATTACAAATAACTCTGGCTCTCACTTCAAATTCTGTACTTTTGAACTGAACAGAAATGTTTTACATTCCGTCTTAAGACTGTAACGCTTGCCATCCGAGCTTGAATGACTTTGGGAACTCTATGTTTTTACGCACACATAGAAGCATAATACTGATAACACTTGGGTTAGTCAAAAATTAGTGATTGTTAACAGCAAAACCAGACTCCACGTGTGTTCTATTGCTGCTGAAACTTTTACAGTGTTGCGTGCACGTAAGAGATACTTTTCCCAGTGTTTCGTGTACGTAACGAGACCAAGCTGAGCATTCTTTCAATACCTCAGCATAAACCATGCATTGCTCTCTTCATTTCTCTATATTCCTAAAAATATTTCCTATTCTCGCAGTTCTCTATCGTTCGAGACCGAACTGTCGCATTTCTATCACACGTATATCATTTCTCCGGTCAGATTTCTAACTGGACTTTTACAAAGCTCCCTCAACATCGACAACTCCATCGCGTATGTGTCGTCTGCAAGAGTGTTTATGAGCTCCGCCCATTTTCATCCAGGTTAAACGCCAGAAGATTTCCAACAATTGTCATATGCGGAATGGATGCCCTCCACAACTGTTCTCTGTACTCTTTATTGAAGCCATGCTATCCAATGCAAATCGGTCTGATGTCTCAGCCTACCGGAGCAGGTCCTTCTCTATAGTCTTACTTCCAGTCTAATCCCAACGGTCGTGCCCTCGCTGGCGCAATGTTTCACGGTCCGAGCTATCCTGCTAATGGGACAATTTACAATGACCAATTAACCTATCAAGAAATAGGTGTTTGATCTGTGGGAGGAATAAGGAGTACGCCGAGGTAATCACGGTATATAGGCACAGGCGGGACATGAGTAGAACGGCGGATAATCAAGCGAAAAAGTAGAAGGTCCAAGCTACGAGGGAATTAAATAAATAAATAAATAGAAATCATGTGCCCCTTCCTCTGCAATCACCTGCCACACATACCGAATATACAATTCGACAGATAGGATCACCACTAAAGGTCAAGTCAAGTCAAGTCAAGCCAAGTCAAGTCAGTTTTTAATGTCATTTCGACCATTACTGCTGGTACAGTACACAGTGAAAACGAGACGTTTTTCAGGACCATGGGTCTACATGAAACAATACAAAAACTACAATGAACTACGTTAAACAACACAAAAACTACACTAGACTACAAACCCTCCCAGGACTGCATGAAGTGCACAAAACAGTGCAGGCATTTCAATAAATAATAAACAAGACATTAGACACAGTAGAGAGCAGTAAGCTGGTGTCAGTCCAGACTCTGGGTATTGAAGAGTCTGATGGCTTTGGAGAAGAAACTGTTACATAGTCTGGTCGTGAGAGCCCGAATGCTTCGCCTTTTGCCATATGACAGGAGGGAGAAGAGTTTGTATGAGAGGTGCGTGGGGCCCTTCAAAATGTTGTTTCCTTTGCGAATGCAGCGTGTGGTGTAAATGTCTGTAATGGCGGGAAGAGAGACCCCGATTATATTCTCAGCTGACCTCATTGTCTGCTGCAGTAACCTACGGTCTGAGATGGTACAATTTCAGAAACAGGCAGTGATGCAGCTGCTCAGGATGTTCTCAATACAACCCCTGTAGAATGTGATGCGGATGGGAGTGGATGATGGACTTTCCTCAGCCTTCGCAGAAATTAGAGACGATGCTGGGCTTTGTTTGCTATGAAGCTGGTTTTGAAGGACCAGGTAAGATTCTCCGCCAATTGAACACCAGAATATTTGGTGCTCTTAACGATGCCTGCCGAGGAGCCGTCGATGTTCAACGGAGAGTGGTCGCTCCGGGCCCTCCTGAAGTTAACAACCATCTCATTTGTTTTTTAAAGGTTGTTGGCTCTGCATCCGCCCGTTTACCGTTGTACCTGCTCCGGCTCAAGACAAGCGCTCTTGGAACCAATAGCCCTCGCCAGAGGAAAGAGATGGAACTACATCGGGCGTACCTGAGCAGGCAATCGGAACACACGGAAGACCGGCAGGACAGAAGGGTAGTATTGCGATGGTGATGGCAAGGCTTTGCATGCAAATAAGGGAAGAATCACCCTCTTGGTTGACCAGAGGGAGTCATTACAGGGAACCCGTGAAGAAAGTAGACTGGAAGGAGCAGAGTGGATGCAGACTGGGGATACTCCCAGATCATGTTTGTGAATGGAAGGGAGGAGGTCTGGAGCTATTCAGGGACGTCCACAGTCACAATGGAACTGCAAATGCCACTGAAGAAATGGGATATATTGGGGCGTCACTGAGGATTAATGCTCTCCTGACAACGACGAGAGAACATTGTCATTAGACGAAATGGAGATTTCACCGTCTCCTTGAACTGCAGCCTGAACCTGGTCTGGGCCACGGCGTAAAGGGCCATGTTTGTGCAGCAGCTCAGCAGCTGAAACATGTAGCCCAAATCCAGCAGAACATTCGGGGGATTAGCTTTAAAATAAATATACAGGCTATCCCATACGGAATGCACGGTCAGCAGCGCCCACAGCAGGGTGAAATTCCCCGACATCACCAGCAGTAACAGGAGGGATTGCCTGCGGTTCTTCATCTCCGGGTCGGCGGGCGTCTCGCCATCGCGAGAACCACAGAGCCTCCACCGGGCTCGGCTGGCCAGTAAGACGTGCCTGGTGGTTAAACTGTTGAGCAGGAGAATCAGGACAAAGGGGAATATTGGGGTGAGGATGAAATGAATCGCTTGAAGTGATACCAGCTGAAGTGCGGAAAAGAAACGGATACTCCCACCACAGAGAAAGGACGTTATTAATATCGAATATTTCCTATCGAGCATAAAGTACCAGAAAATGTTCTTTCCGCAGCTCAGCAGAGTCACTGTCCCCAGAACCAGAGCCGCCGCTCTCCCGGTGCAGTAATTTAGTTTCAGCTGCGGAAAACAAATGGCCACACATCGATCAAAGGTGAAAGCGACGGTGAACCAGACAGAACAGTCTGTGGCAGAGTAGAGTATGACGGCGTGAATATTACACATGGGTCACGGAAACTCCAGAAGTAAACCTCCCATGGCATGTAAATCATCGGAATCTTGCTCAATACCAGATCGAAGAGAACGACAAGCTGATCCGCTGCGACCATGGCAACCAGGTACCTTGTGACGCCTTTGGAGAGACCGCACTTTCCACGCGACAGGCTGACTAATGTCACCACGTTCACTGTGTGGAGGGAAATCAAGGCCATTAGCACACATTCGGAATGAAATATTCTCTGAAAGCAACTATTTTAATCGATATCATTTCCAAGAGCAGAGATGGACATAGAATTGATGTATCTACTAAGGAGATAATCGGATCCATTATTAAATGGTAGTGACTACAATGTACCTGTGAAGTTCAGGAGAATGAAGTTCAGGAGAATGAGGGGAATCACATTGAAACTTATCGAATGTTGAAAGGCCAAGGTATCGTGTACGTGGAGAGGATAGCTACTGTAATTGTGGAGTCTGAAACTAGAAGATGAGGATTTACAAGACATCAATTTAAAACAGAGGTGGATATAAATTTGTTTCGACTGTGGCTGGTGAATATGTTGCATTCCTCGCCACAGACGGCTATGGGAGTCAGTTCGTTGGAACCAATTTTAGCGGAGAGTGGTATGCCCGTGATTCGTCCGGGCGTCAACTGATAAGGAGAGTGGGCGCCGGAATGTGGTTCAGAGGGATAATAAATCAGCTATGATGGAATGGTCGAGAATCTTCGGTGCTCGAATGACGGAATTCAACTCCCGAGTCCTGTGGGCCAAGCAGTGATATCGATGGATAGCTGGAATGTATTCTGAACATTGTTTTCAGGAGAAGGAGCTGAAACCGGGATGCGATAATGAACTGATCACTGATTAAGGGCCAAGTATCACGGCGCCAGAATTTCAACTTGCTTCAACAGTAAAGAAGAGAGAACATTAGAGCAGAAGAGCTGAATAAATAGTAGCTGGAATAGTTCATCTATTCGGACTGGAATGCTCCACCATTGTAGATGATCATGGTTGAGCTGACCATGGACATATCTCCATCTGCCTGCTTTTCCCCCCAAAGCCCCTAATACGACTACTACTAAGCCACAATCTATCCATACTTTTCTGAAATATATTTACTGAAGTAGCGTCCACTTCGTCATTGAGCAGATAATTCTACAGTTTGACCACTCTCGGGAAAAGCAGTTCCTTCACATCTCCGTCCTAAATTCAATCCCCTCAAGCTTCACCCTATGTCCCCTAATTTTAGTCTCACCTACCAGTGGAAACATCTTTCCTGTCCCTGTCTTATCTATCCCTTTCGTACTTTTACATGCTGCTGAAAGATCGCCAATGATCCTTCTGAATCCCAGTGCGTGCAGTCGCAAACCGACACAATTTCTCCCGATAGTCTCTCCACCTCATGTCTGGAATCAAAATGGGGAAACGACGACAAGGCCAGCAAATCCCTCCTCAAGGCAGCTTACCAGACCTGTACGCAGTACACCAGCTGCTGCCTCAACAGTACCTCGTGCATTTGCAGCATAACCTCCATGCTCATAAATTCACCCCTCTTGCAATGGCCAATAACCCATTTGACTCCTTGTTAGCCTGCTGCTGCTGCAAACCAACCTTTTGTGACTGAAGAACAAGCACTCTAAAGTCCCTCCACACGGCAGCATACTGCAATCGTTTAGCACTTAATAATATTCCGTTCTTCCATTTGTCCTTCCCAAGTAGATGGCCTCGCCTTTAGGAACAATGTGCTCCGTCCGCATAGACGCTAATACTTTCGCTTTAACAATCAATATCCGTCTGCAGGCTCCCAGATGGCACTGCACTATTTGTGTAGGGGAAGACCATGGTAATAATGATGCCGACGTGACATCATTCTCTTTTATCGGTGGGGCTTTAGGTATTTATTTCTTTATTCATTCATTCATTCATTCATTCCAGCGATGCAGTCCTCTTCAACAGAATTTGAGATAGTTGAATTATCCAACCATGTCCTAATTGGACTGTGGAACATTCTACTGTGGAGCAGATATATCCCCAGGACCTGACAGGGTATTCCCTCGGACCTTGAAGGAGACTAGTGTTGAAATTGCAGGGGCCCTGGCGGAAATATTTAAAATGTCGATATCCACGGGACAAGTGCCGGATAATTGGAGTTCATGTAGTTCCATTGTTTAAAAAAAGGCTCAAAAAGTAAGCCGGGAAACTATAGGTCGGTAAGTTTGACATCGGTAGTAGGTAAATTATTGGAAGGAATACGAAGAGATAGGATCTACAAGTATTTGGATAGACAGGGATTTATTAGAAAAAAAAGTCAGAATGGCATTGTGCGTGGTAGGTCATGTTTAACCAATTTATTAGAGTTTTTCGAGGAAGTTACCAGGCAAACTGATGAGTGGAAGGCAGTGGATGTTGTATACATGGATTTCAGAGAGACCTTTGACAAGGTCCCGCAAGGGAGGTTAGTTAGGAAGATTCAGTCGTTAGGTATACATGGAGAGGTAGTAAATTGGATTAGACATTGGCTCAATGGAAGAAGCCTGAGAGTGGTAATGGAGGATTGCCACTCTGAGTGGATCCCTGTGACTAGTGGTGTGCCACAGGGATCAGTGCTGGATCCATTGTTATTTGTCATCTATATCAATGATCTGGATGATAATGTGGCAAATGATACAAAGATTGGAGGTGTATTGAACAGTGAGGAAGGTTTTCAAATCTTGCAGAGGGATTTGGACGAGTAGGAGGTGTTACGGATTCAAGCAACAATAAATATGTGAGTTAGGCAGGGGTTTTTTTAATAACAAATAACACGTTTATTAAACACTGAAAACAAACCCACAAAAGTAAACAAGCCACTCACGTAACCGGAAATCAGCTGCTGTGCGGCAGCTTAAATAGTCCTTAAAGCAATGAAGCTTAAACAGTTCTTAAAGCGATGTTGCAAAAACAGTTCTTAAAGCGATGTTGCAAAAATAGTTCTTCAAAGTAATATTGCAAAAGTTCAAAAATTCTTACAGTCCATTTAAGGGAGAAACTTTTTAAGACGACTTAAATTCTCTTTCACGTCGTGTAGTTGCAATTCCCAGTCGAACTACTTTTCCCATGAAGAATTTTACGAAGATGATTTGTAACGGCTTAAAGGCACTGACCTTTCCTTTACAAAACTGTTCCCAATCCTTTCTGCTATTATTCACAGGGATTAACACGAGAACAGTCAAAGAATTCTTTCCGAATGGGGATCAAACAAGTCGAACCCGTTTCACCGTCGAAATCGATTCTCCTCGATCTTTTAACTCCAGAACTCCGATCTTCACTCTCCACCGATTCTCCACCAGCAGTAATATACAGAAACTGCTGGTAATGACCTTTTAAACTTTAGGCATTAGATTAAACTTCATCTTTCAACTAAACTGCGTCATAACATTAAAACACACAGTGGCATGGTAAACATGGCAAATCATGCCACGAACTGCCCCTCCTCACAGGGAGGGGTCCTCCTTTTATACCCTGTATAAGAAACTGTCACATGACCACTACTGGCGGGAAAATGACGTCACTCCACCATCACAAGACCATTACCTCAAATTCAGTATAGCTTCAACTCCAGTCACGTGACAAGTACACAACTGTCACTTGTCACCGGTACGTAACACAGGAATGGGCAGAAAAATTGCAGATGGAGTTTACTGCGGACAAGTGTGAGGTATTGCACTTCAGAAGGTCAAACCACGGTAGAACATACAAGGTAAATGGTAGGACACTGAGGAGTGCAGCAGAACAGAGGGATCTGGGAGTACAGATACATAATTCGCTATAAGTGTCGTCACAAGTAGATAGGGTTGTAAAGTGAGCTTTCGGGTACATTGGAATTTATAAATCAATGTATTGAGTATAAGAATTGTAATGTAATGATTTGGTTTTATAAGACATTGGTGAGACTGAATTTGGAGTATGGTCTGCAGTTTTGGTCACCTAAATACAGGAATGATATCAATAAGATTGAAAGAGCGCAGAGAATGTTTACAAGGATGTTACCGGTACTTGAGAAACTGAGTTACAGAGAAAGGTTGGATAGGTTAGGACTTTATTCCCAGGAGCGTAGGAGAATCAGGGGTGATTTGATAGAGGTGTATAAAATTATGATGGGTATAGATAGAGTGAATGCAAGCAGGCATTTTCCACTGAGGTCAGGGGAGAAGCAAAAAAACAGAGGTCATGGGTTAACGGTGAAGGGAGAAACATTTAAAGGGAACATGGGCGGGGGGAGTTTCTTCACACAGAGTGGTGGGAGTGTGGAATGAGCTGCCAGATGAAGTGGTGAATGCAGGCTCACTTTTGACATTTAAAAAAATAGTTGGACATGTATACGGATGAGAGGGGTTTGGCGGGATATGGCCCAGGTGCATGTCAGTGGGACGAGGCAAAAAAAAAATGGTTCGGCCTGTTTCTGCGTTGTAATGTTCTATTATTCTACGGTTTTATTATTCACGATTGAGCCTTCCAAGCTGATCTTTCCTGTGGAAACTTGTCAAAGCCTTACCGAGGTCCATACAGACAGTGTCCACTGCTTTACCGTCGTCAACTTTCCTTGTAAACTCTTAAAAAATCTGGTTCTCTAAGGGACCAATTTTTACCCTCACTATCATTTTGCGATTAATATAACTGTTCAACTTGCTCGCCAAAGCGGACTTATATCTTCTTTTAGATTTTCTATTTTTTTAAATATTCTTTTGACATTCTTTATATTCATCGAGCATTTCATTTACTCCATGCTTCTTGTATTTATTGTAGATATCTCTCTATTTCCGAACCAAGATTCTAATATCCCTTGAAAACCATGGCGCTCTCAAATGTTTAGCCTTTCCTTTCTACCTAACAGGAACATAAAGATTCTGTACCCTCAAAATTTCACCTTTTAATGATCTCAATTTCTCTATTACATCCTTCCCATTAAGCAACTTGTTCTAATCCACTACTTCTAAATCCTTTCGCAACTCATCGAGGTTAGCCTTTCTCCAATCAAAAGTCTCAATCCTGGGTCCAGCCCTATCCTTGTCCATAATCATTTTGAAACTAATGGCATTGTGATCACTCGACCCGAAATGCTCCCCAACACATACCTCTGTCACCTGACATAACAGGGGATCCAACACTGTACCTTCTCTAGTTGATACTTCTATGAATTGCTGCAAAGAAGCTATCCTGCACACATTTTACAAACTCCAAACCATCCTGCCCTTTTACAGAATGGGCTTCCCGGTCTCTGTGTGGAAAATAAAAATTTCCCACAATCAAAACCTTGTGCTTACAACAAATATCTGCTATCTCCTTGCAAATTCGCTCTTCCAATTTTCGCTGCACTTTAGATGGACTATAATACATCCCTATAACTGTTACTACACCTTTCCCATTAGTCAATGCCACCCAAATAGTATCCGTAGACTATTTAGAATACGTAGACTCTTATCTATCCTGCCAAAGCACTGTTGTAATGTTTTCTCTGACAAGCAAAACAACACCTCCCCATCTTGCCCCTCCGATTCTATCACACCCGCAGAAACGAAATAAAGAATATTTAGTTGTCAATCACACCCCTGCTGCAGCCGTGTTTCACAAATAGCTACAGCATTATATTTCCAGGTATCAATCCATGCTCTCAGCTCATTCACCTTTCTTACAATTAAAGAGATTATATTTATGGATCTTACCTTAACTAAAGGTTTAGTGAAGAGGAAGAAAACGTAAAAGCACAAGGTAATCCATCTGGAACAACCGGGTCGCTCACCGGATTGTATCATACGATCGGTTCTACCTTCGTCTTCTTTGCTCATCTCCCGGCGAACCAAAATCAAAACCACGACAAACCTTATTGTCCCTCATGAAGAAAAGCTGCCTCAAATTCAACCATTCCAATTTCATCGCAGGCATTTGCAATTATTTAGCGTCATACAGAGCCCAAGCAAAAATGGAGGAAAAAAAAGTGTGGAATTGGTCAAGTGTGTACGGAACCGGAGAAAACACCGGCGGAAACTACTGAATACTTTACGTCAGTATTCATTACAGAAAAGGACCTTGGTGATAGTAGTACCAGACTTGCAGGAGACTGATAAGCTTGAGCATGTAGATATTAAGAAAGAGGATCAGTTTGAGCTTTCGGAAAGTTTGAAGTTGCCTGGACGGGATGAGATTTACACCAGGCTACTGTGGGAGACGAGGGAGAAGATTGCTGCTGCTCTGGCGATAAGCTTTGTATCATCGTTGGGGACTGGAGAGGTTCCGGAGTATTGGAGGTTTGACGTGTTTGTTCCTTCATTCAAGAAAGGGACTAGAGATAACCCAGGGAATTATAGACAACTGTGTCTTAACTCAATGGTTACTCAGTCGACGGACAAGATACTGAGAGGCAGGATTTAGGTTCTGTGGAAAGTGTGGAGGTCTAACTATGGAAAAGGATCTTGGTGATTGCAGTGATGTGTTACAGCAAACTGAAATGCTTGAGGATGTAGACATTAAGAAGGAGGATGTGCTGGAGCTTTTGGAAAGCATCAAATACGATAAGTCGCCCCGACCGTATTAGATGTATCCCAACCTACAGTGGGAGGCGAGGGAGAGGATGGCTGAGTCTATAACGATGATATTTGCATCATCAATTGGGGCATGAGAGATTCTGGAGGATTGGAGAGTTACGGATGTTGTTCCTTTATTCAAGAAAGTGGGTACTGTTAGGCGAAGAAATTGTAGACCAGTGAGCCTTACCTCTGTGGTTGGTACGTTGATGGAGATGATCCTGAGAGGTAGGATTGATGAGCATTTGGAGAAGTAGAGAATAATTAGGAATAGTCAGCATGGCGTTGTCAAGGGCAGTACGTGCCTCACGTGCCTGATTGAATGTTTGAGGATGTGACTAAACAAGTAGATGAAGGAAGAACAGCAGCTGTAGTGCATATGGAATTCAGCAAGGTATTTAATAAGGTACACCATGCAAGGCTTATTGAGAAAGTTAGGAGGCATAGGATCCAAGGGGACATTGCTTTGTGGATACAGAACTGGCTTGCCCACAGAGAGGTTGTCGCGGTCCATATTCTGCATGCAGGTTGATGACCAGAGGTGTGCCTCAGTGATTGCTTCTGGGACTCTTACTCTTCGTAATTTTTATAAATGAACTGGACGGGGATGTAGAGGGAAGGGTCAGTAAATTTGGTTATGACATAATAGTTGCTGGTGTTTCGGAAAGTGTAGAGGCCTATCAGAGGTTACAGTGGGACATTGATAGTATGCAAAACTGGCCAGAAGTGTTGCAGATGGAGTTCAACCTAGATAAATGTGAGGTGGTTCATTTTGGTAGGTCAAATATGACGGCAGAATATAGTATTAATAGTAAGACTCTTGGCTGTGTGGAGGATCAGAGGGATCTTTGGGTCCGAGTACGTAGGAGGCTGAAATCAACTGTGTAGGTCGACACTGTGGTTAAGAAGTCGTACGGTGTATTGGCCTTCATCAATCGTGGAAACTGAATTTAGGAGCCGAGAGGTAATGTTGCAGCTCTTTCTGGGCCTGGTCAGACCCCACTTGGAATACTGTGCTCCGTTCTGGTCCGCACTGCAGGAAGCTTGTGGAAGCCATAGAAAGAATGAAAAGGAGATTTACAAGGATGTTAGAACATAATACATAGAACATAGAACACTGAATAGTACATCACATTACAGGCCCTTCGGTCCACAATGTTGTGAAGAAGCTCAAACCCTGCCTCCCATATAACCCCCCCCACGTTAAATTCCTCCATATACCTGTCTAGTAGTCTCTTAAACTTCACTTGTGTATCTGCCTCTAACACCGACTCAGGCTGTGCATTCCACGCACCAACAACTGTTTGACTGAAAAACATTCCTCTACTATCCCCCTTGTACATCATTTAACGTAAAGCCAAGTCCTCATGTACTGAGCAGTGGTGCCCTGGGGAAGACGCGCTGGCTGTTCAATCTGTCTATTCCTCATCATATATTGTACACCTTTATCATGTCTCCTCTCATTCTCCTTCTCTCCAAAGAGTAAAGCCCAAGCTCCCTCAATCTCTGATCATAATGCATACTCTCTAAACCAGGCAGCATCCTGGTAAATCTCCTCTGTACCCTTTCCAATGCTTCCACATCCTTCCTATAGTGAGG
Source organism: Hemitrygon akajei (assembly GCF_048418815.1). Lineage (NCBI taxonomy): Eukaryota > Metazoa > Chordata > Chondrichthyes > Myliobatiformes > Dasyatidae > Hemitrygon > Hemitrygon akajei. The sequence continues at coordinate 6,721,470 of NW_027331937.1, read as the reverse complement.
CGAACAGAACTGGACACAGTACTCCAAGTGTGGCCTAATTGGAGTTTTATAGAGCTGCATCATTACATCGCGTTTCTTAATCTCTGTCTCTCCACTTATGGAAGGTAATACCGCATAAGCTTTCGTAACTACCCTATTTACCTTTAAGACAACTTCCAGTGATCTGTGGACATGTACTCTAAGATCCATCTGCTCCTCCACAATACCAACTACCCTGCCATTTACTTTGTAATCTGCTTTGGAGTGTATCCTTCCGAAGTATACCACCTCACACTTCTCCGGGTTGAACACCATCTGCCACTTTTCAGCCCACTTCTGCATCCTATCAATGCCTCTCTGCAATATCCGACGATTCTCTACACTCTCGACAACACCACCAACATTTACGTCGTCTGCAAACTTCCCAACCCACCCTTCTACCTCCACATCCAGGTCGTTATTAAAAATCACGAGAATAGAGGTCCCGGAACAGATCTTAGTGCAGCACAACTAGACACAACCCTCCAATCGGAAGGTACTCCCTCCACTACGACCCTCTACCTTCTGCAGGCATGCCAATTCTGAATACAGCTGGCCAAACCTCCCTGGATACCACGCCCTATGACTTTCTGAATAAGCCTACCGTGTGGAAACTCGTCAAATGCCTTACTAAAATCCATGTGGATCACATCGACTGCACTACTCTAATCTATATGCCTGGTCACCTCCTCAAAGAACTGTATCAGGCTTGCTAAACACAATCTGCCATTCACAAAGCCATGCTGACTGTCCCTGATCAGACCATGATTCTCTAAATGCCCATAAATCCTATCTGTAAGGATCTTTTCCAACAGCTTTCCCACCAAAGACGTAAGGCTCACTGGTCTATAATTACCCAGACTATCCCTACTCCCTTTTTTGAATAAGGGGACAAAATCCGCCTCCCTCCAATCCTCCGGTACTATTCCCGTGGACAACAAGGACATCAAAATCCCAGCCAGACACCCAGGAATCTCTTCCCTCGATTCGTGGAGCAGCCTGGGGAATATTCCTCCAGGCCCCTCGGACTTATCCGTCCTAATGTATTTTAACAACTCCAACACCTCCTCTCCCTTAATATCAACATGCTCCAGAACATCAACCTCGCTCATATTGTCCTCACCATCATCAAGTTTCCTCTCATTGGTGAACAGCAAATAGAAGCATTCATTGAGGACCGCGTTCAATTCCACAGCCACCAGGCACATCTTCCCACTTTTATCTCTAATCGGTCCTACCTTCACTCCTGTCATCCTTTTGTTCTTCACATAATTGAAGAATGCCTTTCTTTACTCTACCCGCCAAGGCCTTCTCATGTCCCCTTCTTGCTCTTTTCAGCCCCTTCTTAAGCTCCTTTCTTGATACCCTATATTCCTAAATAGACCAATCTGATCCTTGCTTCCTAAACTTCATGTATGCTGCCTTCTTCCACCTGACTAGATTTTCCACCTCACTTGTCACCCATGTTTCCTTCACCCTACAATTTTTTCTCTTCATCACCGGGACAAATTTATCCCTAACATCCTGCAAGGTATCCTTAAACATCGACCACATGTCCATAGTACATTTCCGTGCAAAAACATCATTCCATTTCTCACCCGCAATTTCTAGCCTTATAGCTTCAACAATTACCCGTCTGCAATTAAACATTTTCCTGTCCTCTCTGATTCTATCCTTTTCCATGATAATGCTCAAGGCCAGGGATCAGTGGTTACTGTCCCCCAGATGCTCACGCACTGACAGATCTGTGACCTGACCCGGTTCATAACCTAGTACTAGATCTAGTGTGGCATTGCCCCTAGTCGGCCTCTCAACATACTGTGACAGAAATCCCTCCTGGACACACTTAACAAACTCTGCCCCATCTACACCCTTGGAACTATTCAAGTGCCAATCAATATTATGGAAGTTGAATTCACCCACGTTAACAACCCTGTTATTTTTGCACCTTTCCAAAATCTTCCTCCAAATCTGCTCCTCCAATCTCTGCTGCTACCACGGGGCCTATACTATACCCCCAGTAGAGTAACAGCTCCCTTCCTGTTCATGACCTCCACTCATATTGACTCAAAAGAGGATCCTGCTATATTACCCACACTTTCTGTAGCTGTAATAATATCCCAGACCAGTAATGCCACCCCTCCTCCCCTTGTCCCCCCTCTCTATCCATTTTAAAGGACAAACATAGGAATATTGAGAATCCTTTCCTGCCCTGGTGCCAGCCGTGTTTCTGTAATGGACACTGCATCATAATCCTTGTATGTATCCAAGCTCTCAGTTCATCACCTTTGTTCCTGTTACTTCTTGCATTGAAGTACACATACTTTAGCCCTTCTACTTTACTACCTTTACACATTTTATTCTGCCTCCCTATCCTCAAAACCTCTCTAGATTTTAGATCTGGCTTTACTCCATGTATTTCTATCACAGCTCTATCGCTCCGTTCCCATCCCCCTTGCAAATTAGTTTAAACCCTCACGAACCATTCAAGCAAACCTACCTGCAAATATATTGCTCCCCCTCGAGTTCAGGTGCAACCCATCCAATCAGTACAGGTCCCACCTTCCCCAACCTTTAGCAACCTTTTGATCCGTATAGTCATCCTGCTTCCGGTCAGACAAGAACGTAGCACAGGTAGCCAATCCGGGAGGTCCTGCCTTTTAACTTCGCTTTTAACTCCCTGAACTGGCCGTGCAGTACTTCGTCACTCTTCGAACCCATGTCAATTTTCTTTTTTTTTCCTTCTCTGACAGTCTGCAACTAAAGGGTTAACTGCACCTGCATTCCATAGAACCTAATTAAGGGAGTGTCCGCTGGGATTGTCGACGTCACCGCGGAGGTGTGGCTGCTGGTTACCTGTTCTATTAATATGTCTCCCTCTCGACGACATTCTCACTCAGAGTCGCCAGTCTACGCTATCAGCGAACAACGGTCTCCAGTTAGAGAGAGGACAGAGATTGGATCGGGAACAGGAATTTGGAGTATTCCAGCAATGGCTCTGCAAAATGAATCGCGGAACGCAGTAGCATCTGTAAGGAATATTTTCTGGAAATATCCATATCTGGATCAAAATCCTAAAGGAATACTTTTGGACATTCAAATCCAACTGGCGCTTGATTCCGTCAAAATGATTTACTTTCCTGTACTCGCCATTGTAGCTGTCCCTGGTAAGTGTCTTGTCTCTTCCTCGTGATTAACGTTGAAAAGTATGAGTCAGCTTCTCTTTCCTACCTGTCCTCTAACCACGCGCTAATTGCATGGCAGGTCTCTCAAACCGGTACCGCTTCAGCAACACCGGCTGAGTGAATTACGGATGTTCTCTCTCCAGCTTTGGGGCTGTCAGCGTCCCGGTTACTTCTCTGTCAGGCAAACGTTATCTGTGTCTCTGTTCCTCTCAAACACTGCCACCTAGTGACCTCTCATGCAGATTCACTCCCAGAGAAGCATGTTCGAGCTCCCACAACCTCCCCGCACAGTGCGCACCCTCCAATCTAGTCAGTATTCCGGCAAATTACATCTGCACCTTTTGTGATGAATACACATGTTTCCGGTGCTTTATGTTCCACAGTCCATTTGGGACGTGGTGGGATAATTTAACTTTCTCGCTGTTTGTTGGAGGGGACTGCATCGAGGGAAGGAAGGAAGGAATGAATGAAGGAATAAATACATAGATAGATAGACAGATAGATAGATAGATAGATAGATAGATAGATAGATAGATAGATAGATAGATAGATAGATAGATAGATAGACAGATAATAAATAAAAAGTACTTGAAAGCCCCACCTGATAAATAGAATGTCACGTGGTCATCATTACTGCCATGATCTACCGCCTACACAAACAGTGCAGTGGAATCTGAGAGTCTGCAGACCGATATCGACTGTTTAAGCGAAAGTTCTAGCGTCCAGGCGGAATGAGCACAATGTTGCTAAAAGCGAAGTCACCTACCTGGGAGGGACAAATGGAAGAACGGAATATAATTAAGTGGTAAACGATTGCAGTATGCTGCCGTGTGGAGATACTTCGGAGTGTTTGTTCTTCAATCACAAAAGTTTGGTTTACAACAACAACAGGCTAACAAGAAGGCAGTTGGGATATTGACCTTCATTGCTACAGGGGTGAATTTAAGAGCAGGGAGGTTATGCTGCAACTGCACAAGTTACTGGTTAGGCGGCAGCTAACGTATTGCGTGCAGGTCTGGTTTCCTGACTTGAGGAAGGATTTACTGGCGTTGTAGTGTTCACCATTTTGATTCCAGACATGAGGTGGTGAGACTATCAGAAGAGATTGAACTGACTGGGACTGCGCACACTGGAATTCAGAAGGATCAGAGACGATCTTTTGGCAACATATAATATTATGAAAGGGATAGATAAAACAAGGGCAGGAAAATTGTTTCCATTGGTAGGCAAGTCTAGAACTATGGGACATTGACGGAAGCTTGTGGGCAGCGAACGTAGGACGGAGATGAGGAGGAAATGCTTTTCAAAGAGGTCAAGTCAAGTCAAGTCAAGTCACTTTCATTGTAATTTCGACCATAATGCTGGTACGGTACGTAGTAAAAAATGAGACAACGATTTTCAGGACCGTGGTGTACAGGACTGCGTAAAGTGCACAAAACAGTGAAGGCATGACAATAAATAATAAATAGGATAATAGGGGAGTAAGGTGTAAACACAGGCTCTGGGTGTTGAGGAGTCTGATAGCTTGGGGGAAGAAACTGTTACAGAGTTTGGTCGTTACATAGTTTAAAGAGACCGAAAGATTTGGTGCCTTTTTTTCCCCAGACGACAGGAGGGAGAAGAGATTGTATGAGGGATGCATGGGGTTCTTCATAATGCTGTTTCCTTTGCGGATGCAGCGGGTAGTGTAAATGTCCGTGATGGCGGGAAGAGAGACCCTGCTGATCTTCTCAGCTGACCTCACTATCCGCTGCAGGGTCTTGTGTTCCGAGATGATGCAATTGTTGAACCCGAGGAATTCTCTGCCCAATGAAGCACTGGAGGCTACCTCAGTAAATATGTTTCAGAGATGTGTGTATAGATGTTTGCGTAGTAGGGTATTAAGTGTTTTATTGGGGGTGGGGAGCAGATAGATGGAAATGATTCCATGGTCAGAGCAGCCATGATCATCTTCAATGGCGGCGCATGCCAGTCCGAACAGATGGACTATTCCGGCTACTATTTCTTCAGTTCTTCTGCTCTAATGTTCTCTCGTGTTTACAGTTTAAGGAAGTTGAATTTCTGTCACTGTGATAGTCGGTACATCAAACAGTTCATTATCACGTCCTGTTTACAAATCTTTCTCCTGACGCCAAAGATCAGAACACATTCCAGCCATAGATTGTTATCACTCTTTCGCCCATAGGGCTCGGGAGCTGAATTCGCCCGTTCAAGCACCGAGCCTTCTCCGCCATTCCATGATAGCTGATTGATTATCCCTCTCACCCATATTCTGGCGCCCACTCCCCGTATCCAGAGACGCCCCGACAATTCAAGAGCTATTCCTGCAAATGACTCCAATGAGCTGACTCTCACAGACGTCTGTGGCAAAGAATTCCACACATTCACCAGTCTCGGTTTAAAGAAATTTCCACCCATGTCTTTTCTAAAGTGATTTTTTTCTGTTGCCAAACCTCGTCTTCACTTGTAGACTCCCCCAATTCAGAAGCTACCCATTCCACATCCATGATATCTAGACATTTCGATATTCAATGATTTTCAGTGAGATCCGCAACATTCTCCTGAACCTCAGCAGGTACATTATAATCACAACCGATTTAATAATGGCTCCCGATAATCTCCTTAGAGGACACATTCATGCCATGCCATCTCTACTCTAGAAAGTGCTATCGATTAAAATAATTGTTTTTAAAGAATGTTTCCACCCAAATGCGTGTTAATGGTCTTTATCTCACTCCGCACAGTGAACGTGGTGACAATCGTCATCCTGTCGCGGGGAAAGTGCGGTCTCTCCAAAGGCGTCACAATGTATCTGGTTGCCATGGTCGCAGCCGATCAGCTCGTCGTTCTCTTCGATCTGGTATTGAGCAAGATTCTGGTGATATTCATGACATTTGAGGTCATAGTCTGGTTAGCACGTGTTCCCGTGTGTAACATCCACGCCGTCGTTTTCTACGCCGCCACGGACTGTTCTGTCTGGTTCACCGTCTCTTTCACCTTTGATCGATTTGTCGCCATTTGTTTTCAGAAGCTGAAACGAAAATACTGCACCGGGAGAGCGGCGGCTCTGGTTCTGGGGACAGTGACTCTGCTGAGCTGCGTAAAGAACTTTTTCTGGTACTTTTTTTTCGAAGGGTCATATTCATTATTAATTACTTCCGTGCTCTGTAATCGTAGTGACCGTTTATTTTCCCCACTTCAGCTGGCAACATTTCAGGTGATTCATCACCTCTTCACCCCAGTGTTACCCTTTATCCTGGTTCTGATACTCAACAGTTTAACCATCAGGCACGTCTTAGTGGCCAGCCGAGCCCGGAGGAGACTCCGTGTTTCTCGCGATGGCGAGGCGCCCGTCGATCCGGAGATGAAAAACCGCAGGCAATCCCTCCTGTTACTGCTGGTGATGTCGGGGAATTTCATCCTGCTGTGGGCGCTGCTGACGGTGTATTCCTTATGGGATAGCTTCATTATTTACTTTCCATGGGACCCCCCGGAATCTATGCGAGAGCTGGGCTACATGCTGCAACTGCTGAGCTGCTGCACCAACACGGCCCTTTACGCCGTGATCCAGGCCAGATTCAGGGTGCAGCTGAAGGAGACGGTCAAATCGCCCTTAAGTCTCATGACAAAGTTCACTCGGCGTTGTCACGACCGCATTTATCATCGCTGACGCTTCTCCCATTCCGCGGCAGCATTCCCATTTCGTCAGTGGCATGTGAATTTCCACTGAGGCTGTGAACAACCCCGATAAGCTACCGTACTCCCCTATACCCGAGAGAATCGGGGACGTGTTCCCAATCTGCCTCCACTTTGCTCTTTCCAGTTTACTTTCTTCACGAGCTCCCTGTAATGTCTGCTTCCGTTCCACCAAGTTGGTGATTCGACCGATATTTGCATGAGATGCCTTGCCATCGACATCGGAACACCATTGTATTTCCCTGCCGGTTTTTCGTGCGGCCCGAATGCCTGCTCAGGTACGCCCGGTGCAGCTCAATCTGTTTCCTCTGGCGAGAGCTTTTGGTTCCAAGCGCCCCAGGTATTGAACAGCTCTGGAAGACTGGTTACCATGGACCGACTGCAAATCTCCTCTTGATCGGGGGTTCTTTACAATCTGTCTCTCACCCTGAGAATAATTCAGTAACTCGCACTCGTAAAACCACTCGCCCAATCGCCGTTCGTCCGGTTCAAGCAGCAAATGCCATCGCAATGCCTTCTGGTAAATGAAATATATTCTTGGACACTTTGTGCAGCAGAGGTCCAATCTATCGAATTGGATTGAGTACATTAGGTAGGTGGGAAGGTGATTGCTGAGGAAAAACGCAGTATGCCTGTTTATTTATTGAGATTCGGCAAAACTGTGAGATGCTGTGAGAAGTATGGCTCCAGGATAAATACCTCAGTTGGTCTGGTTACATCAGAGCTGTTTCCCACTGCTTCGTCAGGAATAGCATCTTGCAGTGGAGTATTCCTCCTGAGATATTGATTTGTACGTAAACTCCCCGGAAGGCCGACGCGCATCTTTCTTTCAAGTTCGACCTTGAGTTGTTCCGGGGTTTCTGATGTACTTCACTGACTCGGATGTAGGCAAAATAGTTGACTTTCAGACGACCCCACACCCAAAAAAACACATTTGCTTTGAGACATACACAAAGTGACGGAGGATCATCGGGCAGTAATTTCACATTAATTCTACAGAGCAAGACCTCTACACAGAGAGTAGTGGGTGCATGGGGTTCACTTCCTGGGATGGTGGTAGAGGCAGTAGGACGAGTGACCTTGAGGAGATTCTGAGCCAGACATGTGCCTATGAGTAAGTCCTGATTGCCAATTACTTTTCTTCGATCCTCCCGGGTTTCCTAATTTCCTGTAGATGTGTCTCCAGCGAAAACCTCTGCTGTTTATTCATTTCCATAGATACAGCCTGTCCTTCTGTGTTCCTCCAGCATTTCCTGTGTTTTTCAAACATCTGCAATTCCCTCGTGTTTCTCCTCCTTTAGTTCTTTTCTGGCTTCTTTTCACTCCTCTTGTGTCACGTTCGACACAAACTTGCGAGGTTTTACATACTTCCCCCTTTTTCCTTGAGTAAATTCATCATATCGCCAGGCAGCTGTCGAGGAATTTATGTATATTCAAGGCAGACTTTGATAGGTTCCTGTTGGGTCAGGGCATGGAGAGATACAGGGAGAGAGCAGGACCAGAAGGATTAGTGGGAAATGGGACCAGTCATGTTTAAATGGTGGAGCAGACTCGATGGGTGAAACTGCCCTATTCTACTCCGATATCCTATGGATACATAGAGGAACGGAGAGCAGAGGAGGCTGACACAAAACAGCAGGATTCGACCATTCACGAACATCGCGACTGACCGGAGTTTACAACAAGGGTCTTTTCAATTCCATCCGTCTGACATCAGAATTCCCTTATGAAACTCCACATTGAATGTCCGGGACAGTCAATTCCTCAGCTTCGCCGCTCGGTCGCTGTTTAAATTCCATCTCATCTCTTTTCTGAGTGGACCAGTCTGATCTGAGGTTGTGCCCCCTGTTCCCAGACTCCTCCACATCCACTCTATCTTGGTCGTTCAATGAGGTTCCTCCAACTTCCCTCGTTCTTCTAATCTCCAGCGAGTACTGGCCCAGATCTTCATTCGTTATACCTTTAATTCCCGCAGTTACTATCGTGTCCTCCACTGGGCCTACTACAATTCTATTTGAACTGTTTTTGGAAGGGGTGGGTGCCGAATGGAGCGGGAATGGTGGATGGACAAATTGTATTGCTCTGAGCATTGCCACAACCTACGAGAATCTGCTGGAATGGCCATGAAATGGGGAAAAGCATCAGATAGAATATCCGAGAATTACCTGCCCGGTTCCTCACAGCGACGACACAAATAGAGCTGGGTGAGTAATTGAAACTGCTGTGAGCCAAATCAAAAGTGGGGTCGAATCGGCAAACTGGAGGGAGTGGGACAATCTGACTGAATAGGCCCACAACAATAACCTCTCGCTCAAAGTCAGCAAAATCGAAGAAGTGATCATTGACAAAAGGAAGAGGAATCCCGAGATAGATCAGAGGTGCCAGTGGTCGGTATATTTAAATTCCGTCATCGTTTCAGAAGATCCGTTCTGGGGCAAGCGCGGAAGTGCCATTACAAAGAAGGCAGGAGAGCACATCCACATCCTTCGAACTTTGCGCAGATTCGGGATGGGAGGTAAAAGTTTGTCACACCTTTATTCATGGGGTTTTGAGAGTACCGACTGGTTCTGTCAAACCCTGTTATGGACCAATGCACAGGGACAGGAAAAACCTCGGGCACAGTCCATCAAAACGGACAGTCCTCCTCACCATTGAGCACATCCTCAAAGAACGTTAAGTGAAGAGAGCAACGCCGATCATCAAGGACCTCCACCAACCGGGACATACACTCTCCTCCATGCTGCCATCACGAGGGAGCAAACGGGTTGCTGCTATCGGGAAGGAGGAAAGGGGGTCGCAGTTCCCACACAACCAGTTCACGAAAAGTTGTTACCCTGCAACTATCGGCCTCATAAACCAGCCTGGATAACCTCACTAACCTGAAATCAGAAATTATTCCACAAGCTCTGGACTCTTTTACAAAGACTTTACAACTCAAGTTCTCAGTGTTATTTTTTTTTTATTTGGCCATCAAACTGTATCCCTATCTGTCCATCCATCCATTCTTTGTTCAGTAATTTATTTATGTCCTGTTTGCTCACTTTGTCTGCTATTGCACATTGGTTATTTTATCAGTTTTGGCATGGCACTTCAATATTTCAGTTGCATTTCTCTGTTGTACTCTGGATGCCAGCAAGAAAAGTAACCTCAAGGTAGTATTTGGTGAAATAACACGGTTTGATAATAAACTTACTTTGACTTTGACGTGACCACGTGTTCATTGACCCGATTGAGAGAGAGCTCAAGAGCTTGGAATTCAACGTTAAACCTGTTGATGGAGTGCGGATTGATGTAACACGAGGAGAGAATGCAGTACAATGCGAAGATCACGTGCTCGAAGGAAATCGAAGGATTTCAGGATGTTCTAAAGGGAAATGAGTCAGGCAGAGTGGTCAGCCCTGGGATTAATGACAAAGGGAAAAGCCAAACAACAGTAAATAAAGGACATGCGAATGGAATATTTAGATATTCCATAAAATCATTAGATGAAGGAGCAGAAATAGCCCATTGGGCTATCGAGTCTTCTAAGACAGCCTATCATGGCAGATCCAGAACTCACTCAAGCACATCGCTCTAAATTCACGCCGTATTATTTGATGCCCTGATAGATCAGGCTGCGATCGATTTTCACCTTCAATATCTGCACGTTCACGGACTCCTCAGAAGCCTGTACTGAAGTGTCGCGCCTCATTTGTGAGGTTGTGTCCTCCAGTGAATGATACCTCCACCAGAGGAAACAGTCACTCCACATCGACCCAATCTAGTCCTTTCAACATTCTGCGGGTTTCAATGAGATGCACCCCCATGATTCTAAATTCCAGCGAATACAGGCCCAGAGCTGTCAAACACTTCTGTTATGTTAACCCTTTTCCGAGAATTGTCATCATGACCCTCCTCTGAACTCTTTTCAATGACAACAAAAATCCTTTCTGAAATATGCGTCACCAATCTGTTTGCAATACTCTCAAGTGTGGCCTGACTATTGTCTTATAAACCGTCAGCATTAGTTCCTTGCTTTTGTATCCCAGTCCCCTTGAAATAAATTTCAACATTGCGTTTGCCTTCTTTACCACAGATGTAATCTCTAAACTATTCTTCTGGAAATCTGAAGCGAGTACTTCTGAGTCCTCCTGCACCTCTGGTATTTGCATTTTCTACTCATTTAGGTAATAATTTGTCCTATTTTTTTCATTTTACCAAAATACATTCTCGTACATTTTCCAAAACTGTATTCCATCTGCTACCGCCCTCCCCATTCTTCCAATTTTTCTAAGACTTGCTGCAAACTCATTGCTTCCTCAGCACTACCTAGCCCAACACCCACCTATCTTCATATCTTCCGCAAAGTTTACCAGAAAGGCATGAATTCCATTATCCAAATCATGGACAAACAAGGTTAAAAGTACGTGTACCGATTCTGACCCTGAACCACACCTCTAGTCACCGGCAGCCAACCACTAATGGCCCCCTTTATTCGCACTAGTTGCCTCCTGCCTGACATCCATTCCTCTGTCAACGCCAGTATCTTTCCTGTAACTACATAGGATTTTACCTTGTTAAGTAGCCTGATGTGTGGCACCTTATCAAGCACCTTCTGAAAATCCAGGTAAATGACATCCACGGCCTCACCTTTATTCCCCCTGTTTGTCACTTCCTGGAAGAACTCTAACAATTGCTGTGCCCCTAGGTCTGGCTAGGAACAACAATATATGGAGTTATATAAACCACATTATCAATAATTCAATGGGGACCATTTTAGGGACAGTGCCCATAATCGCAGAACTTTCAAGGGTGCTATAGGTTGTGATTAAAATGATCTTCACGGGACAGCGCTCAGTTGGCCGAATGCCGGATACAAATGCATTGGGCAGGAACTGGGGAACGTTCATTTAGAATCGCCGTCGGGTCTACGTCCACACATGACATTTGGATACATTATAATATCGATCTAGTAACAGCATGTTTTTTGTTTATGAAGATGAAGCTAAGTTAGAAGAAAGACAATGCAATGTTCGAGAAGTTAAATGTTTTGAAGCATTGTAGATACGGACAGGAGAAACAAATGATGTTTAATGTTTCGTCATGCTATATTGATACAGACATGTGGAGGTTAACAAACAAAGCGGGAATGTTGAAACAACGGATATTAAGAAGGTATATGTGGAGCTAATAGTGAGCGAGAGAATGACGTGCCTTTTAGGGAGGAAAGCAGGGTACCTGGAGACAAGTTGTTCGGAATATCCTTGATGATTATTTAACAACGGTATTCGATACGGAAACGGATACACTGTAGGAAAAAATCAGGAGGCGATGGATATTATTATACGGTACGATGGTACTGTGACAAAGGTGTTGAGTCATTTTCGCGAACCCATTATGCATTGCGTCAGTATCCCGCTGCGCCATATTCTGGGCTTTTTCTCCACCATCTAGGTGTCTCCACTGAACCACCTGCCTGGTCCAGCAACTGTGCAATCCCCTGTATCTCCTCCTCTCTCTCTTCCATTCCAAGCCACTGCGTCGGACTCAGTTCCGGAGACCAGGCCGCTGCGGCATTCCCATGGTCGGTTGTCCCGCCAACAAAATCCAAGACGATAAAACTTTTAATGGTGGGAATAACTGTAGAGTGTTCGGCACTGCCTGTTTATTGCTTTTCCCTCTCCTGTCGATCACACAGTTACCTGGCACCTGGAACTGAGCGGTAACACCTCGCTCTCCCGTAAAGAGCCTAATGACACTGACCGACAGCTCCAGATTACGACATAAAAATTATTATCTTGTTACACCGTTACAGATAGTAGGATGTAGTGGCTATCACTGAATCGTGGCTGAAAGCTGGTCGCATTTCCGAACATTGTCCAAGGCTACACGTTGCATCGGAAGGATAAGGAGGTTTGCAGAGTGGGTAGCGTGGCGATGCAGGTAAAGAATGGGATCAGCTTACTCGAAAGATGTGAGATAGGATCGTAAGCTTGGAATCATTGTGGGTTGTGTTAAAAAACTGTCAGGGTAAATGGACCCTCATGGGACACATATACAGGCCTCCCAACAGCAACTGGAATACAGAGCACAGATTTCAACGGGAAAGAAATGTGTACATAAAAGTCGATGTTATGATAGCCACGGAATTTTTCTACATGCAGCTCGATTGGTTTGGCCTGTTTGTGCAGACTGTCCTGAAGCCGACTTGCGGATCAGCTATACTGCATTGGCTGCGGTGAAATGAATCAGAAATGATTAGACAGCTTGAGGTAAACTGGTCTTTAGGAGGCAGTGATTACAATATAATTGCGTTCAATTTAAAATATGATAAGGGGAAATTAAAGTCCGACGCTGTCGTATTTCAGTGAAGTGAAGGAAATTACAGTGGTATGATAAAGGTGATGGCTAAAAGAAATTGAAGAAGATGCTGTCAGGATAGTCTGCAGGGCGGAAATGCGGTGAGCTGGCAATAGAGGGGAACGTGCAGAATACATATGCTTTAAAAACCACAAACTTCTCTAAGGACAAATTGATAAAATCGGGGCAAACGGGGAAGTAAAATTTATGGGAAGACGGAAGATTTGTAAGCTTTCAAAAAGGTTCAGAGTGCTATTAATAAAATCATTAGAGGGAAAAAGATGAAATATGAAAGCAAACAATATCAAAATGGATCGTGAAAGCGTTTTTACGTGAATAAAAAAGTCAAAGCGAAATGACGGTGAATGTAGGACTGCTAGAGAATGAGGTAGGCAAAATTTCAACGGGGGAAAAGGAGATGGCAGATGAGGTAAATGAGTATATGGCATCCAGCTGCACTGCGGAAGACACTGGCCGTTTGCCTGTTGTCGTACTGTGTGAGGGAAGAGAAGTGGGTGCAGGTACTGTTACAAGAGAGAAGATGCTCAAGCACCTGAAAGACTTCAGGGTGCATAGGTCACCCGGGTCAGATCAATTGTACCTTCACGTTCCAAAAGAGTGAGCGGAAGAGAATGCAGAGGCATTACTATTGATCATTCTAAAATCATTGGGATTTGGCATGGTGCCAGGGGATTGAAACATTGTAAATGCCGCTTTACTCTTCAGGAACTGAGGAAGGGAGCATAAAATAAATTATAGACCACATGGCCTGACCTTAGTTGTTGGGAAAAATGTTGGATTTAATCAGCATCTCAGGAGGAATACTCAGTACAAGATGCTATTCCTGAAGGATCTGCGGGAATAAGCTTTGATGTATCCAGACCAATTGATGGTATTTATGCTAGAGCCATACTTCTAACAGCATTTCACATTCCATGCCCAATCTCAATTAATACATAGACATCCGGTGCTTTACCTCAGCAATCACCTTCCCCCATATGTACTCAATCAAATTCGACAGACAAGTCCACTACTGCACAAAGCGTCCAAGAATGTATTTTATTTACCAGTAGGGATTGGGATGGCAATTGCTGCTTGAGACGGACGAAGGGCGATTGGGCGAGTGGTTTTACGAGTGCGAGTTACTGAATTATTATCGAGGAGACAGACATATTCCAAAGAACTCCGGACAAGTGGAGATTTGCAGTCTGTCCACGGTTACCAGTCTTCCCGAACCTTTCAATAGCTGGGGTAACTTGGAACCAAAAGCTCTCGCCAGAGGAAAGAGATAGAGCTACACCGGGCGTATCTGAGAAGGCATTCGGGCCGCACGGAATACTCGCAGGGCACAAGGGTCGTATTGCAATGGTGATGTCAAAGGTTCGCATATAAATAACGGTAGAATCACCCACTTGGTGGAACGGAAGGAGACATTACAGGGAACTCGTGAAGAATGAAAACTGGAAGGAGCAGAGTGGAGGCAGATTGGGAACACGTCCCCGATCGTACTCGTGCATGGAGTGGGGGAGGGCGGGAGAAAGTCGGGGACGTTCACAGCCCCAATGACTGCACGTGCCACTGACGAAATGGGATATTTTGCGGTGGTATGGGAGAAGCGTCACCGAGGATGAATGCGGTCCCGACAACGCCGAGTCAACTTTGCCATGAGATATAAGGGGGATTTCAACGTCTCCTTCAGCTGTACCCTGAACCTGACCTGGACCACAGCGTAAAGGGCCGTGTTGGTGCAGCAGCTCAGCAGTTGCAGCATGTAGCCCAGATCCTGCAGATGATTCGATCGTAGCACTTTAACGTATTAAAATAGGCTCTCCCATACGGAAAGCACGGTGAGCAGTGACCACAGCAGGATGAAATTCCCCGACATCACGAGCAGTAACAGGAGGGACTGTCTGCGGTTCTTCATCTCCGGGTCGGCGGGCCTCTCGCTTTCTCGCGAACCACGGAGTCTCCTGCGGGCACGGCTGGCCACTAAGACGTGCCTGATGGTTAAGCTGTTCAACAGGAGAATCAGTACGAAGGGGAATATTGGGGTGAGAAGGAAATGAATCAGTCTGAAGGTTGTTTCCTGAGATGGGAAAAAACGAAATGAACGCATACAGAGCACGGGCGAAATTGTCATCGAATATAACCCATTGAGCAAGAAGTACCAGAAAAAGTTCTTTACACAGCTCAGCAGAGTCACTGTCCCCAGAACCAGAGCCGCCGCTCTCCCGGTGCAGTATTTTCGTTGCAGCTTCTGAAAACAAATGGCGACAAATCGATCAAAGGTGAGAGTGACGGTGAACCAGACAGAACAGTCCGTGGCGGTGTAGAACACGAGGGCGTGAATGTTACAAACAGGGACACGATGCGACCAGATGAAGACATCTACTGGAATGTAAGTCATCGGAATCTTGCTCAATACCAGGTCGAAGAGAACCACGAGCTGATCCGCTGCTACCATGGCAACTAGGTACCTTGTGACGCCTTGGAAGAGACCGCACTTTCCCTGCGACAGGATGACAATTGTTGCCATGTTAACTGTGCGGAAAGAAATAAAAACCATTAACTTACATTTTGACGGAAACATTATCTGAAAACTGTTATTTTTATCGACACCCCTTCCGATTGTTAAGATGAAATGAAATTAATGTACCTGCTGAGGAGATTATCGGGAGCCATTACTAAATCGGTAGTGTTTATAATGTTCCTGCTGAAATTCAGGAGAATGAGGGGAATCTCATTGAAACCTATCGAATATCGAAATTCCTAGATATCGTCGAAATGGAGCAGTAGCTTCTGTAGTTGGGAAGTCTGCACCTGAAGACGAGTTTTCACAATAGAAAGACATCTCTTCAGAACAGAGACGGGGAGAAATTTCTTTACACAGAGGCTGGTGAATGCGTAGAATTTATGGCCACAGACAGCTCAGGAGGGCAGTTCATTGGTACCTTTTGCAGTGGATACGCGGAGAGGACGCCAGAATGTGATTGAGAGGGATAATAAATCAGATATTTTGGAATGGCGGAGAAGGCTCGGTCCTCAAATGGCTGAATTCAGCTGCCGTACGCTATGTGCTGAGCACGGATATGAATGGACTGGAATATATTCTGATCTTTGGCGTCAGAAGAAAGAGTTGAGACCGGCAAGTGTTAAGAGAATATTAAAATGATTAATATACCACGTATCAGTGTGACAGATATTCAACTCCCCTCAACTGTAAACATGAGAGGAATTGGGAATATAAGAACATTAGTAATAGAAGCAGAAGTACTCCTTCTGTTCGGACTGGCATGATCTGGCACTGAAGATGATCATGGCTGATCTAGAAACATAGAAACATGGAAATACTACACCACAATAGAGGCCCTTCGGCCCGCAAAACTATAACGAACATGTCCTTGCCTTAGAAATTATCAGCCTTACCCATCGCCCTCTATTTTTCCACGTTCCATGTACCTATCCAAAAGTCTCCTCAGAGATCCTATCGTATCAGCCTCCAACACCGTTGCTGGGAGCCCATTCCACTAACTCGCCGATCTCTGCATAAACAAAAAGACTCCTGAATTCTCCTCTGTTACCTACTCCCTCGCACCCTAAACCTGCTTCCTCTTCTGGCACCCATTTCAGCCCTTGGAAATAGCCTCTGACTATCCACATGATCAATTCCACTCATGATCTTATACACCTTTATCAGGTTACCTCTCATCCTCCGTCGCTCCCTGGCGAGAGGGCCGAGTTCTCTCAACCTGGTTTCATAAGGCATATCCTCTATTCCAAGCATCACCCTTGTAAATCTCCTCTGTACATTTTCTGTTTTCCACATCCTTTCTGTAGAGAGAACTGATCACAGTACGCCAGGTGCGGTCTGAGAAGGGTCCTATAAAGGTGCAATATTTCCTCTCGGCTCCTAAACAGAATTCCACGATTGATGAAGGTTCATACACTATGCCTTCTTAACCACAGAGTCAACCTTCGTATCAGCTCTGTGCGTCCCATAGACTCGGACCCCAAGATCAGTCTGATCTTCAAACACCGCCAACAGTCTTACAATTAATACTATATTATATCATCATATTTGAACTACCAAAATAAGCCACCACACCTATCTTGTTTGAACTCTATTTGGCACTTTTCAGCCCAGTTTTGCATCTTATCAATGCCTCGTTGTAAACACTGACGGCCATCTACACAATCCACACCTTCAAGCTTTGTGTCATCAGCAAACCTCCGAAACCATCCCTTCAGATCTTCATCCAGGTCATTAAAAAAAATATCACGAAGGGCAACAGCCCCAGACCAAATCGATGAGGCACTTCACTGGTTACCTGCATCCATGCAGAGTATGACCCGTCTACAAGCAGTCTTTGCTTTATCTGGGCACGCCAGTTCTGGATCCGCAGAGAAATGTCAGCCTACATCTCATTCCTCCTTACTTTCTCAATGAGCCTTGCATGGATTACCTTAGAAAATGCCTTGCCGAAATCCATATACACGACACCTACTGCTCTCCCTTCATGAATATGTTTAGTCACATCCTCAAAACATTCAGTCAGGCTCATCTGGCACGGACTGCCCTTGACAAAGTCATGCTGACTATTCCTAACAATATTATAGCATTCTAAGTGTTCATCAATTCTGCCTTTCAGGAACTTTCCATCAACTAATGGAGCACTGAAGTACGACTGACGATATTCTAATCGCTGCATACCCACCATTTCCTCATAGCCCTCGATTCTTCTACTATGCAAAAACTCTGCCAGACAGACTTAAATATTGTTTTTTTTTATTATTGTGATAGCCTCCACTGCTTCTTTGAGCAGAGAATTCCACAGATTCAGCACCCATCAAAGAAGAAGCTTCTCCTCATCACCGTCCTCAATTTACAGCCCAGAAATCTCAGGCTCTGTCCCGTTGTTCTCGTTGTACCTGCCAGTGGAAACCACGGTCCTTCCACTATCTAATCCATACATTCCCTAATTACATATGTTTCTAAATGGTTTCCTGTCATCCTTCTAAGTTCCAGCGAGTACGATTCCAGGCGACTCAATTTCCGCTCATAGTCGAACACCCTCATCTCTAGAATCAGCTGATGAACCGCCTACACAGACAGTTTATCCATCCTCGTCGGGAGACCAGATCTACACAGTACTCCGGATGCCGCCTCACCAGTACCTTGTGCAGTTGCAGCATGTCCTCCCCGCTCTGAAATTGAATCGCTCTGGCAAAAATGGCGAACATCCCATTTGCCTTCCTGATAGGATGCTGCACCTGCAAACCAACCGTTTGTGATTCATGCACAAGCACGCCAAAGTCCCTCCGCACAGCAGCATACTGCGATCGTTTACCACTTAACGAATATTCTGTCCTTCCATTTTCTCTTCCCAAGTAGATGACCTGGCTTTTACCAACTTTGCACTCCATCTGCCTGACGCTGGTACATTCGCTGAACATATTAATATCCCTCTGCATGCTGTCAGTTTCCTCCGCACTCTTCGTGTCGGCGACAGATCAAGGCAGTGATGATGCCCACGTGACCTCCTGCTTTCTAACTGGGTAAACGTTGGAGCTACTGATTTGTTTATTCAATTTCGTTAATCCACAATTCTGCCGTCATGTTCGACCTACCGGAATGAAGGACATCACTCTCATCTGTGTTGAGCATCATCTGCCTCTTCACAGCGCAGTTTTGCATCCTATCAATCTCCCTCTGTAACCTCCGACAGCCTTCCACACCATCCACAAATCCTCCTACATATATTTCCATCACCATATTTACCAATCCATCCCTCCACTTTCTCATCCAGGTCATTTATGTAAGTCACGAAGAATAGGGGTGAATGAACAGATCCCTGAGGGACACGACTGGTCAACGAGCTCAATGCAGAATATGGCCGTCTAAAACAACACTTTGCCTTCTGTGGGAAGCCATTTCTGGATCCACATAGCAATGTTTCCTTGGATCACATGCCTTCTTACATTCACAATAAGCCTTGCATGGGGGACCTTATCAAATACACTCAGCCGATGTTTGCTGAAGCGATACCGTTTGGAAAGACCTGCCTTGCAGTTAGCATGTCGTTAGAGGACAGGTATGAAAGAGAAGCTGACTTATCTTTTTCAACGTAGTTATGAGGAAGAGACCAGGCACTTACCAGGAGTAGCTACAATGGCGAGTACAGGGTAGTAAACCAGTTTGAATATCAGAAGCACCACACTGATTCGAGAGTCCAACGTCAGCCATTTGTAATTTACAAAAAGATATTGAATGCTTCCGAAAAAGTTCTTCGCCATTCCCGTCGCATTGTGCTATGTTCTTCGAAGATTATGATCCATTGCCGGGATAGTTCAGATTCGTGTTCCCACTGCAGCTTCTGTCTTCTCTCTCTCTCTGCAGCCGCTGGTCTCTGATAGCGCAGACTGGCGGCTCTCACAGAAGCTGTTTTTGTGTGGGATACCGTACATATTAATATACCAGGTAAGCAGTAGCCACACCTCCGCGGTGACGTCGACAATCCCTGCGGACACACCTTTAATTCGAGTCTGCGCAATCACATTGCAGTTAACGCTTTTTTTTTTCAGACCGTCAGAGAAGCGATACAAAGGCAGATTGGAAATGCATCTAATAGTCCGAGTAGTCAGCTTTCCACGGATTGGGCCATGTGTGTAAATGGACACAACATTGAGAAACCTATTGACACACAGCTAGACACGGATATACAAAGGGTGTGGAAAGATAGGTACACGCAACAAATAATTAAAAAAATAAACAATAATGATGAATTAAACAGATCGAAATAATTATTGCATAGATAGTTGTTAATAATATAGTTGCATAGGTAATTCGAAAAGTATATCGAGTTAGATAATTCCAAAATAATGATTTTCAAAAGCAGAGTTTTGACCAGCGGCCAACCGGGATTTCGGGTGTCTTGGGAGGGGAAGACTTCAGCCAACACGGGTATAAATGTCTACAGCGTGAAGAGCCAAAAGCAGACGAAGGCAGGGGCAAATGCTGTAACGATCGTCTGAATGGACCATCAAGCAGGTGATCTTCAGGTTTCTGCTCGCCGAGGCGTCAGCTCACGGAGGCTTCAGACAAAGTAGGCAAAGGAAAGAAAAGCACTTGGCTAAGACTTTTTTTCCTTCCCTTCTTTCTATCTGATGAGATAGGATGAGAGAGATGCCAGGGAGGATAGCTGAATGCTCCTCTTGCGGGATCTGGGATGGCATAGAGAACTCCAGTAACCCTGACGACGACAGCTGCGAGAGCTGAGTTCAGCTGCAGCTTCTGATATTCCGCGTTAAGGAGGCGGAGCTGGAACTGGATGAGCTCCAGATCATTCGGGAGGCTGAGGTGGTCACTGACAGGACATATAGAGAGGCAGTTAAACCCAGGGCGCAGGGCACAGTAGACTGTGCGATATTCTGGAAGGAGAAACGGCTAAAAGGAGCACTGCAGAGTTACCCTGTGGCCATCTATCTCAACGTTTTGGATACCGTCGCGGAGATTGGGGGGTGGGGGGCGGAAGAATGACCTGACATTGTTCATTTATAGTGGTCGGGTCTCAAGCACTAAGATTGCCTCTGGGACTCAGAAGGGAAGTAGACGTTGAGCGGTGTCCTTGAGTGTTTTGTAGGGGGTGGATGGTGCGGCGGCTTGAAAGTCTCGATGTGGTGATAGGATATTCTTTAGTGGTGCGGATAGGTAGCTCTGTCGGCGATAACGTCTCGGATTATGTCCTCATCAATCCTAACTGGGTGTGTGAGCAGCTAGAAATCGTGTTCCATTGAGTTACCAATGACATGGGTACTATGAGTGACGACGTATTGCACTGCCATGTTCCGGGAGTTACAGTGAAGTTAAAAGGCAGGAACTTCCGGGATTTTCTGCCCGTGCTGCGGACTTGTGAGGCCAGAACTAGGAAGGTTATACAGATAGTAGGTGTATAAAGAGATGTTTTTATATCCTAGTCGTCTGCAAAAGGATGCCAACATTGCTTTTGGCTTCCTCACTTTTCTGCAAATGTTCCTGTTACGGAATCTTTTGAAAAGGCTCTGCACCTCCCCTTTTGTTCCATTGTTAAAACAGTCCAGGTCTATACAGAGCGTGCACAGTTTATTACATGGCGAAGGAGTTGTTTTTATACACCAGTCCTCTGAAAATGGATTGGAACATGGATTTGGCTCCCTCACCACTGACACAATCTGCAGATCTTCCTGTGGCTCTGCAACTCTGTTTAATCAATTCAGTTGTTCTTCCCATTTTCGAAACAACCCACGCCTTTATTCGCTCTGCCAACGTGTGAGACGAGGCATTTCCCGGCATAAATCTGTCATGATATAAAGAAATCCTTGCAGTGAACGACATTTTAATCCCGAAAACTTCTTGCTAACGAGTGTGCTCAGAGGACAGTGGTCTTCTTACTCTTACCGGTTGAGCGTCAAAGTGGGTGCGGTTTTTCATCGATTCTGTCCACATGATGATTATTCTATTACGAATTTATTGAGTATCCTAGCAAGGAAATGATTCCTGTGGTATATAGAAATATATCTATACTGACCCCACCTCTCGGTTCCTTCGGCTGCTTCCGTCCAGGGAAAGCACTCCCCGGCTACCTACATCCGGTTCCCCCAAGCCTAGTAAGATTGAGATAGGTCAATTCCAAACCAACTCTTACCGAACTGCTGAATTAAATGGATAATGCAAATCAGTAAAAATATAAAGCAGGACATTGCCCTATTTTGATAGCCATTGTGCATTGAATTTTGTACTTAGAACGGAAACGCAAACAAAATGCTGGGGTTATCTCAGCATCTCTGGAAATGAGAAAACGCTCGATGTTTCGGGCCGAGACCGTTCATTAGGACTTAGCAGCAGTCCTACGTTTTCCCTCGACATAGAGTCAATCGGTTCCAGGCTCATTAAAGGCATTTGCAACTAATCACCGTGGTACAGAGACTAAGCAAAAAGGGATAAAAAATTATCCGTAACTCTCACCGATTTAAGACCGCAAGGGTATAAGTCCATAATATATCGAAGCAGAAGTGGAGCATTGGGCCGATCATGTACTCAATCATGGCTGATCCTGTGTTTCCATTCCTCACCGCAATTTCCCAGCCTTCTCGCTGAAACGATGGGAGCCAACAAACTATAAATCTCTGTCTTAAATATACCGAAAGACCTGGTCTCCACATCTGAACGTGGTAACAAATCCCCAAATTCACCATCCTCCGGAGGAAGAAAGTTCTCCGCATCTCTGTTTGAAATTGAAACTCTCTAATCTGAGTCTACGCCGTCTTGTCTCAGACACACAAACCTTGAGAAACATCCTTTCCACATCCACTCTACCGAGGGTTTTCAACATTCGAAAGGTTTAAATGAAATCCCACCTCTGTCTTCTGAATTCCTGCGAGTAACAGAGCCACGACACTGACTGATTTCTCGTATAATTGCCCTTTCATTCCTGAAATAATCCTTGTGAAACTCCCCGAGGCACTTTCCAATGCCAGCACATCTTTTTATAAGATGAGGATCCTAAAAATATTCACAATAATTACGCTGAGGCTGCAGCACTGCCTTGTAAAGCCTCATCACCGCATCACTGGTCCTGCATTCTAGACCTCCTGAAATGAATGCTAACATTAGAGTTTTCTTCCTTATCTCCGACTCTACCAGTATGTTAACCCTTTAGGTGTTCTGCACAAGGACTCGCAAATATAATTTGCACCTCAGTTTGGTGGATTTTCTCCACGATTAGTATATAGTCTGCACATTGGATTCTACTTAACAAAGCGCATGGCCATGCATTTCCAACATTGCATTGAACTTGCCACTTTCTTGCCCATTCTCCTTATCTTTCTAGGTTCTTTTGCAAACGGCCCGATTCCTCAACAGTACCTGCCCCTACACCAATATTTGTACCACCTGCACACTTGGCAACAAAACCATCTACTCCATCATATATATCATTGGCACGCAGTATAATAAAGTGGTCCCTGCACGGACGACTAGTCTCGGGCAGCCAATCAGAAACGGATCCTTTTATTTCCACTCGCTTGCGCCTACCGTTCAACCAATGCTCATGGTATGTCGTGTAATTCCATGGACACTTAATTTGGAAAGCAGTTTCATGTGTGGCACCTTGTCAAAGGTCTTTTGAAGGTCCAAATGCACAAAGTCCACTGCACCCCCTATATCTATCCTACATATCCTCCTCAGGGATTCAGCAAGTTCGTCAGGCAAGATTGTAACATACTTCTGAGATATGTAAGTCTCTTCGGCCTGATGATATCTGCGCAGAATACTGAGAGAGGAACGAGGTGATTTTGTCCTTTCTTGTCCTCTGTAACCTTGTCCTGCAGAACTGAATTGGACTGGACTCTCTGACGGTGGTGTCTAAATCCAGGATGCTGTCCAAGCTGCATGCCATCTTGGACAATGTCTCCCATCCGCTCCATAATGTACTGGTTAGGCACAGGAGTACGTTCAGCCAGAGACTCATTCCACCGAGATGCAACCCTGAGCGTCATAGGAAGTCATTCCTGCCTGTGGCCATCAAACTTTACAACTTCTACCTCGGAGTGTCAGACACCCTGAACAAATAGGCTGGTCCTGGTCTTATTTCCGCTTAGCATAATTTACTTATTAATATTCAATTATTTATGTTTTTTTATAATGCTATATTTCTACACTATTATTGGTTGGTGCGACAGTAACGAAAGCCAATTTCCCTCGGGATCAATAAAGTATGTCTGTCTGTCTGTCCGTCTGTCCCTTCTCAACACCTTCCCAACCACTAAGGTCAGGCTGTCAGGTGCATAACCCCCTTTCAGCTATTTCTCTCCTCCCCTAAAGAGTGAAGTGGCTTTAGCAATATTTCTGTCCTCTGGCGCCATGCGAGATTCTAATGATTTTAGAAAGATCATTGGTAATGCTTCCACAATCTCTACCACGCACTCTTTATGAACCCTAATGTGGAGTTCATCTGGTCTGGATGATTCATGCACCGTTTGGTCTTTCAGCTTTTTGAGCAGTTTCTCTCTTGTAGGAATAACTGCACCCATTTCCGTTCCTTCACATACTACAACATCAGACACACTGCTAGTATCTTTCCCAGTGACGATTCATGCAAAATAGTTATTTATTTCATCTGCCATCTAATTGTCTCCCGTTATTATTTCTCAGTTTCTAGCGGACCTACATCCACTCTCATTTTTCTTTCACCACTTACCTTGAAATTCTTCACTAGCTTGCTTTCATATTTTATCCTTTTCCTTCTAATATGTCTGTTAGTTGTTCTCTGTAGGTTTTTGAAAACTTCCCAAAACTCTATTTTCCACGAGTTTTTGCTTTGTTATATGCCTTCCTTTTGCTTTTACGTTTTGCCATGATGGTGCTAATTTGTCATTTGAGTATTTATCTGTTTTTTTAGAATGCATTCTGCACGTTTCTCTGTCTCACCAGATACTCCCCGCATTTCTGCACCGCAGACAATCCTGACAGCGTCTCCTTCATTTGTTATATGGCCAACACCTTGGTCATACGACTGTAAGTTCCTTTACTACACTGAAAGATTGATTGCTGGGGGACAGCCTACCTGGGGGAAGCAACATTGGCCGCGCCTCTAGCAGAGAGTCCGGACCTGTGTCTCAGAAGGTTAGGGAAAAGTTGAGGAAGGCAGTAGTAATAGGGGCCTCTATATTTAGGGGGCAGACAAGCGATTCTGTGGATGCCGGAAAAAAACTCAGATGCTACTTAACCTCCCAGTTGCCAGGGTCCGGGTTGTTTCAGATCGTTTGAAAGATATCTTGCATTGTGAGAGAGAGCATCCAGAGGTCGTGGGACATATTGATACCAATGGCATAGGTAGGAAATGGGAAAAGGTCCCGTAAAATAGACTACTGGGAGTCAGGAAGGAAGTTGAGAACCAGGACTGCAAAGTTATAATCTCCGGATTACTGACTGTGGTATGCGACAGTGAGAATAGAATTAAAATGAGGTGGAGGATAAATACGTGTCTGACGGATTGGAGCAGCGGACAAGGGATTCACATTTTTGGATCATTATGTCCTCTTTTGGGGCAGGTGAGACCTGCACAAAAATAACGGACTGCACTTCAATCCCAGGGGGAGCAATAACCCGGTGAGGCGGTTTGCTAATACTACTGGGGAGAATATCAGCTACAATTGTTGGGGGGTGGGGGGTGCTGGCAACGGAACTCAGTACACTGAAGAAGAGGAGGTTCTCTCACAATTAGAGAAAGCTTGTCGACAGTGCGAATGAGGGGATAAGGAGATGATAGAGAAGGGACGCGCTCAGACCGACGGTCTGAGATGTGTTTATGTTAACGCAAGGAGTATTGTGAGCGCAGCGGATGAGCTTAGATCGTGAATCAGTACCTGGAGCAATGATGTTGTGGTCATTGCAGGGACTTATATGGCTTAGAGACAGGGAGGGGGCGTGGCACTGTTGATTAGAGATAGTGCCACGACCGCAAAGAAGGTGGACGTCATGCTGGTATTGTCTACGGAGTCTCTGAGGCTGGAGATTAGGAACAGGAAGGGTCAATAACTGGTGGGTATTTTTATAGGCCTCCCAATAGTATCAGGGATATCGAGTTGCAGATATGGAAGGGAATCCAGGAAAGGTGTAATCATCGCAGGGTTGTCGTGATGGGAGATTTTAATTACCCAAATATCGATTGGCATCTCCCTAGAGAAAGGTTTTAGATGGGGTAGAGCTTGTGAAGATTTCTTGACAAAATATGAAAATAAGCCTACAAGAGGGGAAAACTGTACTTGATTTGGTATTGGGAAATGAACCTGGTCAGGTGTCAAATTTATCAGTGGAAGAGCATTTTGTAGATAGTGATCATAATTCTACACGTTTGTATCTCCTTTACAATACCATTGGAGAGAGACAAGAACAGAAAAGTTAGAAACGCGTTTAATTGTAGTAAGGGGAAATTTGAGGCTATCAGGGAGGAAATTGGAAGCTGAAATTCGGAACAGATGTTCTCAGCGAAAAGTACTGTAGAAATGTGGAAAATGTTCAGGGTATATTTTTGTGGATTTCTGTATAGGTAGATTCCAATGAGACAGGGAAGTTATGCTAGAATACAGGAACTGTGATGTACAAAGGCTGTAAAAAATCTAGTCAAGAAGAAAACAAATCCTTACAAATAGTTCAGAGAGCTCGGTAATGTTAGTGTTCTAGACGATTGTAAACCTGACAGGAAGGAACTTAATTAGGCGAGCCAAAATGGGTCATGTGAAGACCTTGGCGGGTAAGATTAAGGAAAAACTGAAGGCTTTCTACAATTATGTGAACAAGAAGATAAAACGTGAAAAAATGGTACCTATCACGTATGACAGTGGGAAAGTGTGTATGTAACCAGAAGAAATTGCAGAAGGTACTTTACGTCTGTAGAAACTATGGAAAAAGGATCTCGGTGCTTGTAATGATGACTTGCAGCGAACTGAAAAGCTTGAGCATGTAGATATTTAGAAAGAGGATGTGCTGGAGCTTCTGGAAAACATCGTTGGATATGTCGCCGGTAGCGGATGTGTTGCACCCCAGGCAACTGTGGAAGGCAAGGAAGCAGATTGCTGAGCCTCTGCGATGATCTTTGCATCAACAGTTGAGACCGGAGAGGTTGCGGAGGATTGGCTGTTTGCGGATGTTGTTATGTAATTCAGGAAAGGGAGTAGAGATAGCCCAGAAAAATATAGACCAGTGAGCTTTTTGTCTGTGGTTGGTACGTTGATGTAGACGATCCTGAGAGGCATGATTCATGAACATTTGCAGAAGCATCGTATAATCAGCAATAGTCAGCTTGGCGTGCCTCACGAACCTGATTCATTTTTTAGAATGTGAGTAAACATGTAGTTGAAGGAAGTGCAGTAGATGTAGAGTATATGGATTTCACCAAGGCACTTAATAAGGTACACCTTGGAAGGCTTATTGAGAGAGTAAGGATGCATGGGATCCAGGGGGACATTGCTTTGTGGACCAGGAACTGGCTTGCCCACAGAAGACAATGAATGGTTGTAGACGGGTGATATTCTGCATGGAGATCGTTATCCAGTGGAGTGCCTCAGTGATCTGTTCTGGTACTCTTACTCTTCCTGATGTTTAGAAATGACCTGGGTGGGGAAGTTGAGGGATGGATTAGTAAATTTGTGTTGTGGATAGTATGGAGGGCTGTCGGAGGTTACAGTGGGACATTTATAGAATGCGGAACTGGGCAGAAGAGTGGCAGATGGCGTTCAATACAGATAAATGTGAAGTCCTTCATTTTGGTAGGTCAAATATTAATGTAGAAAATAGTATTAATAGTGAGATTCTTGGCAGAGTTGAGGTTCAGAGGGACGTTGGGTTCCAAGTCCACAGGACACTCAATGATGCTACGGAGATTGACTCTGTGGTTAAGAAGGCGTACGGTGCTTTGGCCTTCATCAATTGTGGGATTGTGTTTAAGAGCCGAGAGTTAATGTTGCAGCCATGTAGGACCCTGGTCAGACTGCACTCGGAGTGTTGTGCTCAGTTCTAATCCAACCACGACAGCAAGGATGTGGAAACCATAGAAAGGGTGTGGAGCAGATTTACAAGTATGTTGCCTGGATTTGAGAGCTTGCCTTACGTGAATATGCCTTTTCTCCTTGGAGTGACGGAGGATGAGAGGTGACCTTATAGATCCTGTTACGGATTCGGCAACCATAAATATATAATTGTGGCAAGGTTTTTGCAACGAATAAAACATTTATTAAACACTGAAAAAACCCAAAAGTAAACAAAAACTAATGCAACTGGAAGTCAGCTGCTCCGCGGCAGCTCAAAGAGTTCTTAATGCGATAATGTGAAAAGAGTTCTTAGAAGTAGTAATGCAAAAGTCCAAAGTTTTACCAAGTCTGTTGACAAGAGTCTTTCCTTTATAACTTAATTTCTATTTCGTGGCGTAAATGTTGATTCCCGTCGAAGAATCCTTTTTTCCCGGAGAATTTACGAAGCGAACAATGAAACGGCTTAAAGGCACAGACCTTTCCTTGGCGAAACTTTATTCTTCTGGCAGAACAGGAGTAATCAGGGCAGATTAATTTCTTCCGAATGAAGATTAAACACGGTCGATCCTGCTTTAGCCGTCGAAATCGACTTTCCCCGATTCTTCGGGGTCTGCGAATGTCGGTGAATTTTACTCTCCACGGCTGAACTGGCAGTATTAATGGCGAAACTGCCGGCAATAACCTTTTAAAACTTAAGGCAGAAAATAAAAATTCATTTTTAAACGAAACTGCGTCATAATATCAGAATACGTAGCACCATGGCATCACTGGTAAAGACAACCACCGACTGCCCCTCGGCACAGGGACAGGTCCTCCTTTTATACCCTGTTGAAAAAAAAAATATCACAAGACCTCTCACTGGCGGGAAAATGACGTCACTCCACCATCACTAGAACATTGCTCCATCTCCAGCAGTTCAACACTATTTTCACGTGACAAGACAAAACTAGTATGTAACAAGCCGTATAAAATGATCAGAGGAATTGATCAGCTGGATAGCCAGAGGCTTTATCCCAGGGTTGAAATGAGTATCACGTGAGGGCACCGCTTTAAGCTGCTGGAAGGAGGTACAGAGGAGATGTAAGGTTACGTTTTCCACTCAGAGATTGGTGAGTGCGTGGAGTGGGCTGCCCGTGACAGCGGTGAGGGCGGATACGATAGGGTCTTTTAAGAGACTCCTGGATAGGCACATGGAGCTGAAAAAGAAGAGGCCAATTCGTAACACAAGCTAATTTATAATGTAACTACTTGCTCGGCACATCATTGTGGTCCAAAGATCCTGTATTGTGTTGTAGATTTTCTATAATTGCTAACTGATCATTTCTGCTTGAAAAATGAGCATATCCTACCATTTTCCTCATAGACACAAGTACACAAGTATGTCTCGGCTTCTTTTAAAGGCCACTTATCCTTGTGCATTACCACCACACCAGGAAGTACATCCCATGTACCCACCACTCTGTGTGTAAAGTGTTGCCCTTTAGAGTGCATTGAAACTACTGCATGAAAATTATCTGACACATTGTGCATGGTTGTAAATAAATGTTTTTTTTCTCTGTCATCCGCAGGATTAATACACAGCCTGTTTACAGACATTTGAGTCAGTTATATATATCACATACCACTGTCGGACATTAATTGTGGACTGTATATTATGCATTGTGATTAAAATGGGATTCCTAGTTCACAACAAAAAGGTCTCTACATCACAAACTTCCACCTGCTGGCGGAATACAAATCTGCATTTTTATTGTTGCGCATGAGTGAATCAAAGAGCAGATTTAATGAATTACCTGTCCACGAACAGGTGTTTCGAACAAGCTGAGCATTCTTATATTAGCTCAGCATAAAGCATCTTTTGCTCTCTCCAGTTTCTCCATATTCCTAAGAATATTTCCTATTCTCGTATTTCTCTATTGTTCGAGACCGAACTGTCGTATTAGTATGAAAAAGTTGACATGCCTCCGGTCGCATTTCCAACTGGACATTTACTAGGCTCCCTCAACATCAACAACTCCATCACGTTTGTGTCGTCTGCAAGAGTATTGATGAGTCACTCCCATTTTCATCCAAGTAAAATTCCAGAACATTTCCAACAATTGTCACATGCAGAATGTCTGCCCTCCACCACTGCCCTCTGCATTCTATTTGAAACCATGCTACCCAATGCAACTCGGTCCCATGTCTCAGCCTACCGGAAATGGCCCTTTTCAAAGGTGTTACCTCCATTTTGTTTCTAACGTTCTGATCTTGACTGATGTAAAGCTTCACGTTCCGAGCGACCCGACTAATGGGATAATTTACGATGACTGATTAACCTATTTGGTCTGTGGGAGCAGTCAGGGGTACGCCGAGGACACCGAGGCAATCACGCTTTACAGTCAGCGGCGGGAAATGAGTAGAACATCGGATAATCAACCGGAGAATGAGAAAGGCCAAGCTACGAAGGAATCAATAAATAAATAGACAACATGTGCCTTTTCCTCAGCAACCACCTTCCCCACATACTGAATGTATTCAATCTAATTCGACAGGTAGGACAACCACTAATGAAATGCCCAATAATTTCTTTAATTTCCCAGAGGCTTTGCGATAGGGATTGCTGCTCGGGACGGACGATTGAATGGGTCGTTTTGTGAGTGCGAGTTACTAAATTATTCTCCAGGTGGCGGACAGATCACCAAAGAACTCAGTTGCAAGCTGAAACTTGCAGTCTGTTCACGGTAACTAGTTTGCCTGAACGGCTCAAAGACAGGGGCTCTTGGAGTCAATAACTCTCGCCACAAGAAAGAAACGGAGCTACATCGGGCAGCGATTCGGAACGCAAGGAATACAGGCAGGGCACAACGGTCGTATTGCGATGGTGATGACAAAGCTTCGCATGCAAATAAGGGTAGAGTCACCCACTGGTGGAACTGAGGGAGACATTACAGGGAACCCGTGAAGAAAGTAAACTGGAAGGAGCAGAGTGGAAGCAGACTGGGGACACTCCCTGATCCTGTCGGTGCAGAGAGGGGTGGAGGGCGGGAAATATTCAGTGACATCCAGAACCCCTATGGAACTGCTCCTTTCACTGACCAACTGGGATATTTTGGGGCCGTCCACAGCCCCAATGGAACTGCACATGCCACTGACGAAAGCGGATATTTTGCAGCGGTATGGGCGAAGCATTACCGAGGATTAATGCCCTCTTGGCAATGCCGAGTAAACTTTGCCATTAGAAGGTAGGGCGATTTCACCGTCTCCTTCAGCTGCACCCTGAACCTGGCCTGGACCACGGCGTAAAAGACCGTATTGGTGCAGCAGCTCAGCAGTTGCAGCATGTAGCCCAGCTCCCGCAGAGATTTTGGGGGATTCACGAAAAAGAATTCACTGAGACTCTCCCATACGGAATACACCGCCAGCAGAGCCCACAGCAGGGTGAAATTCCCGGACATCACCAGCAGTAACAGAATGGATTGCCTGCGGTTCTTCATCTCCGGGTCGGCGGGCGTGTTGCCACCGCGGGAACCACGGAGTCTCCTCCGGGCTCGGCTGCCCACTAAAACGTGTCTGATGGTTAAACCGTTTAACAGCAGAATCAGGATAAAGGGTAATATTGGGGTGAAGACAGAATGAATCACCAGAAATGTTGCCAGCTGACGTGGGGAAAATAAACGGTAACTGGATAAACAGATCACCGACGTAATTAATAAGGAATATGACCCACCGAGCAAAAGATACCAGAAAATGTTCTTTACACAGCTCAGCAGAGTCACTGTCCCCAGAACCAGAGCCGCCGCTCTCCCGGTGCAATATTTTCGTTTCAGCTTCTGAAAACAAATGGCGACAAATCGATCAAACGTGAAAGTGACTGTGAACCAGACAGAACAGTCCGTGGCGGCGTAGAACACGACGGCGTGGATATTACAAACAGAAACACGTTCCGACCAGAGGAGAACCTCGTCTGTAATGTAAGTCATCGGAATCTTGCTCAATACCAGATCGATCAGAGCGACGAGCTGATCCGCTGCTACCATGGCAACCAGGTACCTTGTGACGCCTTTGGAGAGACCGCACTTTCCCCGCGACAGGATGACCATCGTCACCACGTTCACTGTGTGGAGGGAAATAAAGACTATTTACACACATTTTGATGGAAACATACTCTGTAAACTATTATTTTAATCGACAACCCTTCCGAGAGCAGAAATGAACATGGAATCAATGTATTTACTAAGGAAATCATCAGGAACAGTTACTAAGTCGGTGGTGTTTATAATGTACCTGCTGAAGTTCAGCAGAATGAGCGGAATCTCATTCAAACCTATCGAATATTGAAAGGCCGAGATATCATGGACCTGGAGATGGCTTCAGTCGTTGGGGAGTCTGCACCTGAAACCGAGGTGTCACATCCCTTTGCAGCAGAGATGAGGAGCAATTTCTTTACATAAAGGCTGGTGAATGTGTGGAAATTTTCGCCACAGACGGCTATGGGAGCCAGTTCATTGGGACCTTTTGCAGCGGAGAGTGATAGGCTCTTGGTTCGTCGGGCTGTCAATAGATAGGGGGAGTTGGCGCCAGAATGTGGTTCAGAGGAATGATAAATCAGCTATGATGGAGAAGGCTCGGTGCTGGAATGGCCGGATTCAGCTGCCGTGCCCTGTGGGCTAATCAGGGACATCAATGGATGGCTGGATTGTACAGTGATGTTTCGCTACAGAAGAATGTGTTTAGACTGGAAAGTGTTAAGAGAATAATAAACTGATTAATACGCCATGTATCACAGTGATAGAAATTCAAGTCCGCTCAGCTGTAAACACGAGAGGAAATGAGAACGTAAGAACATTAGCAATAGGAGCAGGAATATTTCATCTGTTCGGACTGGCATGATCTGACAATGAGAGTGGTCATGGAAGATCTAGAAACTTAGAAACATGAAAACCTACAGCACAATACTGGCCCTTCGGCCCACAAAGTCGTGCCGAACGAGTCCCTACCTAAGGAATGACGAGGCTTACCCACAGCCCTCTATTATTCTAACCTCACTGTACCTATCCAAAAGTCTCGTCGAAGACCCTCTCTTGTCCTCCTCCATCAACTTTGCCGGCAGCCTATTCAACACACTCACAACTCTCTGCATTAAAAAAAATCCCCATGATATCTCATCTGTACCTACCCCCAGCAGTTTACCACAACAGATCACTGAGGCACACTACTGGTCACCGACCCCCATACAGAACATGACCCGTCTACAACCACTCATTGCCTTCAGTGGGAAGTCAGTTCTCTAGCCGCAAAGCAATGTCCCTTTGAATCACATGCCTTCGTAATTGCTCAGAAAGCCTTCAATGGGGTGCCTTATCAAATGCCTTACTGAAATCCATCCGCTCTACATCTCCTGCTCTTGTTTCGTCACATCCACAAAAAATTCAATCGAGCTCGTAAGGCACGACCTGCCTTTGAGAAAGCCATTCTGACTACATCGAAACATATTAATCTTCTCTAAATTTTCAAAAAAAAATTGCCTCCCAGGATCTTCTCCATCAACGTACCAACCACTGATTTCGCCTACTTACCTGATTTCTTCTTATCCTTCTGAGTTCCAGCGACTACAATCCCAGGCGACTCAATTGCCCCTCATAGTCCAACCACCTCATCTCTGAAATGAGCTGGTGAACCGCCTACACAGACAGTTTGTCAAGCCTCAAGTCGGGAGACCAGAACTGCCCAGTGCTCCGGATGCCGCTTCACCAGTACCTTGTGCAGTTGCAGCATGACCTCCCCGCTCTGAAATTCAATCCCTCTGGCAACAAAGGCGAACATCCCATTTGCTGCACCTGCAAACCAACCTTTTATGTGTCAAGCACAAGCACTCCAAAGTCCCTCCATGCAGCAGCAAATTGCAATCGATTACCGCTTAAATAATATTCCGTTCTTTCTTTTGCCCTTTCCAAGTGGATAACCTTGCATTTATCAACTTTGCACTCTGTCTTCCAGAAGCTGTTACATTCGCTGAACATATTAATATCATTATACTCTCTTTGTGTAGTGGCAGCGATGATGCGCACGCGGCCTCATGATTTTTTTTACCGATGAGACGTTCGAGCTACATATTTATTTATTTAACTCCGTTAATACTGTATTCTGCCATCATATTTGACTTACCGAAATGAACGACATCACACTTATCTGTGCTGAAATGCATCTGCCTTGCCTTAGTTTTGCATCCTATCGATGACCCGCTGTAACATTTGACAGCCCTCCAGAGTATCCACAAAACCCCCAGCCTTTGTGTAATCGGCAAGTTTACTAACCCATCGCTCCAATTCCTCACCCAGGTCATTTGTATAAATCACGAGAATAGGGGTGCCAGATCAGATCCCTGAGGTACACCATTGGTCAACGTACTCAATGTAGAATATGACCGTATAAAACAACACTTTGCCTTCTGTGGGCAAAACGTGTCTGGATCCACATAGCAATGTCCCCTTGGAGCACATGCCTCCTTACTTTCACAATAAGATCTGCATGGTGCACTTTATTTTCTGCAGCGATACCAGTTAGAAAGACTTCTCTTGCAATAATCGTGTCGTTGGACGACAGGTATGAAAGAGAAGCTGAATTATATTTTTTCAACGTAATCATGAGGAAAAGACGACGCACTTACCAGGAAGAGCTACAATGGCGAGTACAGGGTAGTAAATGAGTTCAAATATCTGAAGCGCATGAACGATTCGATTGTCCAACGTCATCCATTTATAATTTTCAACAAGAAATTGATACGGCCAGAAAATGTTCTTCGCAATTCCCGTAGCATTGC
This sequence comes from Hemitrygon akajei, assembly GCF_048418815.1. Taxonomy (NCBI): domain Eukaryota; kingdom Metazoa; phylum Chordata; class Chondrichthyes; order Myliobatiformes; family Dasyatidae; genus Hemitrygon; species Hemitrygon akajei. Next base: position 6,686,865 of record NW_027331937.1, on the reverse strand, counting down.
GCGATGTATTTTGAAAATTGTGATCCATTGCGGGAATAGTCCAGATTCCTGTTCCGGATCCGGACTCTGTCTTCTCTCTGTCTGCAGCCGCCGTTCTCTGATAGCGTAGACTGGCGGCTCTCACTGAAACTGTCGTTGTGAGGGATTCTTTACATATTAATAGTGCAGGCAACCAGCAGTCACACCTCCGTGGTGACGTCGTCAATCCCCACGGAGACACCCTTAATTAGGTTCTACGGAATTTCAGGTGCTATTAACCCTTTATTTGCACACCGTCAGAGAAGCGACACGAAAGCAGATTGGAAGTGTATCCCAGCATTCGGCTTTCCACGGATGCGTGATGTTTCTGTGAATGGACACAAAACTGAGCTTAGGGAGCTAGGTACCAAGTTAAAAGACAGGACTTCCAGGACAGCAATCTCAGGATTGTTACCAGTGCCCCGTGCAGGTGGGTTTAGAAATAGTAAGATAGTGCAGATCAACACGTGGCTGAAGACATAGTGCAGGAGGGAGTGCTTCAGATTTATAGATAATTGGGCAGTTTTCCAGGAAAGGTGGGACCTGTTCCGGCGGGATGGTTTATACTTGAACTGGAGGGGGACAGATATTCTTGCGGGTAGGTTTGCTAGATAGGCTCCAGTGGACTTAAACTAGATATGAGTGGGGAGGGGAACCAGAGTGTAGGAACAGATGTATGGGAGAAGGAAGAAGAATAAGACAGTACAATTCTTTGTACTGTTAAAGATAAACAGAGAGGAAGACGTGGACAATTTCATAAAATGTATTTATTTTAATACTGGGAGCATTTTAAGAAAGGTGTATGAGCTTAGAGCATGGATTGATACCTGGAAATATGATGTTGTAGCTATCAGTGAAACATGGTTTGCATGGGTGTGATTGCAACTAAATATTCCTGGATTTCGTTGCTTCAGGTGTGATTGAATCGGATGGACAGAAGAGGGAGGTGTTGCGTTGCTGGTCAGAGAAAATATTACAGCGGTGCTGGCGGGATAGATTAGAGGGCATTCTAGGGAGACTATTTGGGTGGAATTGAGAAATGGGAAACGTGTAGTAACACTAATCGGGGTGTATTATAGACCACCTAATGAGCAGCGAGTATTGGAGGAGCAAATTTGAAAGGAGATAGCAGATATTTGTAGTAAGCACAGGGCTGTAATTGTGGGTTATTTTAAATTTGCACACATAGACAGGGAAGCCCATACTGTAAAACGGATGGATGGTTTGCCGTTTGTAAAAAGTGTGCAGGAAAGTTTTTGCAGCAATATATAGATGTACCACCTAGAGAAGTGGCAGTGTATAGAAGACGGCAGTGGACAGTTTATCTCCAGAGGTAGAGACCGAGAGATCGAGAAAAGGGAGAGAAGTGTCCGAGATGGACCAAGTGAATTTGAGGGCTGGGTGAAATTTGGGGAACAGTACTAGTATAGATTTGGAGCATAGACTGTTCCACATAAATGTCCCACATAGAAGATTGCTGGGTAAAATCAAAGCTCAGGGCATCGGGGGGAAGGCATTGACATGGATAGAAAACTGGTTGGCAGATAGAAAGCAAAGGGTAGCGGTGAATGGGTGTTTCTCGGAATGGCAGGTGGTGACTAGTGGGGTGCCACAGGGCTCGGTATTGGGACCACAGCTGTTTACCATTTACGTTAACGATTTGGATGAAGGCATAGAAAATAACATCAGCAAATTTGCTGACGATACTAAGCTGGGTGGAAGTGTGACATGTGATGAGGATGTTAGGAGAATTCCGGGTGACTTGAATAGGCTGGGTGAGTGGGCAGATACTTGGTAGATGGCGTTTAATGTGAATAAGTGTGAGGTTATCCACTTTGGGAGTAAGAACAGGAAGGCAGATTATTATCTGTACGGTATAGAGTAGGGTAAGGGAGTAATACAAAGAGATCTCGGAGTCCTTGTTCATCAGTCACTGAAGGTGAATGAGCAAGTGCATCAGGCAGTGAAGAAGGCTAATGGAATGTTGGCATTTATTACAAAGGGAATTGAGTACAAGAGCAAGGAAATCCTCTTGCATTTGTACAGAGCCCTGGTGAGACCACACCTGGAGTATCGTGTACAGTTTTGGTCTCGAGGTTTAAGGAAGGACATCCTGGCTGTAGAGGAAGTGCAGCGTAGATTCACGAGGTTAATTCCTGGGAAGTCTGAACTGTCTTACGCAGAGAGGTTACAGAGACTGGGCTTGTACACGCTGGAATTCAGGAGATTGAGAGGGGATCTGATTGAAACATATAAGATTATTAAGTTATTGGACAAGATAGAGGCAGGAAATATGTTCCAGATGCTGGGAGAGTCCAGTACCAGAGGGCATGGTTGAGAATAAGGGGTAGGCCATTTAGGACAGAGTTAAGGAAAAACTTCATCTCCCAGAGAGTTGTGGGGGTTTGGAATGCACTGCCTCGGAAGGTAGTGGAGGCCAATTCTCTGGATGCTTTCAAGAAGGAGCTAGATAGTTATCTTATGGATAGGGGAATCAAGGGATATGGGGACAAGGTAGGAACAGGGTATTGATAAGGAATTGCTCAGCCATGATCTCAAAATGGCGGTGCAGGCTCGAAGGGCCGAATGGTCTACTTCTGCACCTATTGTCTATTGTCTATTGTCTATAACCCACGAAGAGGCAGGCATAGCTGGGGCCCATGGGGGTGCACATAGCTACACCCTTGATCTGGAGAAAGTGGGAAGAGCCGAAAGAGAAGTTATTAAGTGTGAGTACCAGTTCCGCCAACCTGAGGAGTACGGTAGGGCTGAGGAACTGGTGAGGTCTATTGTCCAGAAAACTCCCATAACTACCTTCATTATACCTCTTTCCACCCTACCAAATGTTAAAATTCTATTCCCTATTCTCAGTCCCCCCGTCTCCACCGCATCTGCTCCATGGATGAGGATTTCCGTTCCAGGACATCCCAAATGTCCTCTTTCTTTAAGAATCGTGGTTTCCCTTCTGGCGTCATTAAAGATGCCCTCACCCGCATCTCCTCCATTTCCCGCACTTCAGCCCTCACCCCATCCTCCCGTCACCACAACAGGGACCGTGCCCCCCTTGTCCTCACCTATCACTCCACCAGCCTCCGGATCCAGCATAGTATCCTCCGCAACTTTTGCCACCTTCAACAGGACACCACCACTAAGGACATCTTTCCCTCTCTATCCCTCTCTGCTTTTCGCAGGGATCGTTCCCTCCGCGACTGCCAGGTCCACACGTCCCTCCCCACAGATCTCCCATCTGGCACATATCCCTGCAAGCGTAACTGCTACATCTGTCCCTACTCCATGGACAAGTGAGAGCCAGTGGATGTAGTGTAGCTGTACTTCCAGAAAGCTTTTGATAAGGTCCCACATAGGAGATTAGTGGTCAAAATTAGGGCACATGGTATTGGGGGCAGAGTACTGACATGGATTGAAAATTGGCTGGCTGACAGGAAACAAAGAGTAGTGATTAAAGGTTCCCTGTCGGAATGGCAGGTTGTGACCAGTGGGATACCGCGAGGTTCAGTGCTATGACAGCAGCTGTTTACAAGATACATTAATGATTTAGATGAAGGCATTAACAGTAACATTAGCAAATTTACTGATGACACAAAGCTGGGTGGCAGTGTGAAATGTCAAGAGGATGTTATGTGAATGCAGGGTGACTTGGACAGGTTGGGAGAGTGGACAAATGTATGGCAGATGCAGTTTACTGTGGATAAATGTGAAGTTATCCACTTTGGTGGCAAGAACAGGAAGGGAGATTACAATCTAAATGGAGTCAAGTTAGGAAAAGGGGAAGAACAACGAGATCTAGGTGTTCTTCTACATCAGTCAATGAAAGCAAGCATGCAGGTACAGCAGGCAGTGAAGAAAGCTAATGGCATGCTGGCTTTTATAACCAGAGGAATTGAGTATAGGAGTAAAGAGGCCCTTCTGCAGCTGTACAGGGCCCTGGTGTGACCCCACCTGGAGTATTGTGTGCAATTTTGGTCCGGTGACTCGTGGTGTGTCTCAGGGATCTGTACTGGGTCCAATTTTGTTTGTCATATATATTAATGATCTGGATGATGTGGTGGTAAATTGGATTATAAGTATGCAGGTGATACTAAACAGGGTGGCGATGTGGATAATGAAGTAGGTTTACAAAGCTTGGAGAGAGATTTGGGCCAGTTAGATGAGTGGACTGAACGATGGCAGATGGAATTTCATGTTGATAGGTGTGACGTGCTACACTTTGGTGGGAATAATCCAAATAGGAGATACACGGTAAATGGTAGGGCATTGAAGAATGCAGTAGAACAGAATGATCTCGAAATAATGGTGCATAGTTCGCTGAAGGTGGAAACTCATGTGGCTAGGGTGGTGAAGAGAGCTTTTGGTATGTTGGCCTTTATACATCAGAGCATTGAGTATAGGAGTTGGGAAGCAATTTTAAAATTCTACAATGCATTGGTAAGGCCGAATTTGGAGTATTGTGTGCAGTTCTGGTCACAAATTATAGGAAAGATGTCAACAAAATAGAGAGAGTACAGAGAATATTTACTACAATATTATTTGGGTTTCAGCATCTAAGTTACATGGGAAGTTGAACAAGTTAGGTCTTTATTCTTTGGAGCGTAGAAGTTTGAGGGGGGCTTCATAGAGGTATTTAAAATTATGAGCGGGATAGATAGAGTTGTCGTGGATAGGCTTTTTCTTCCACTGAGAGTAGGGGAGATTCAAAAGAGGACGAGTTGAGTCTTAGGGGGCAAAACTTTAAGGGTAACACGAGGTGGAATTTCTTCACTGAGAGAGTAGTAACTTGTGTGGAACGAGCTTCCAGTAGAAGTGGTAGAGGCAGGTTCGGTATTGTCATTTAAAGTAAAATTGGATAGGTATATGGACAGGAAAGGAATGGAGGGTTGTGTGCTGAGTGCGGGTCAATGGGACTAGGTGAGAGTAAGCGTTCGGCACGGACTAGAAGGGCCGAGATGGCTGTTTCCGTGCTGTAATTGTTATATGATTATATGGTCATAGTGGAATGTGTGGGCCCATTACCAAAGACTGCAGCAGGTTATCAGTATGTATTAACTGTTATGGCTGCTGTATCTATGTTACCTGATGCTGTGCCTCTTAGAAACATCAAAGCAAAATCTGTGGTAAAGGCCCTCGTCAAGTTCTTCACCTTGCTAGGTCTGCCTAAATAGATTCAATCGGGTCAGGGAAGTTACTTCACCTCAGTGACATTCCAGCGGATAGTTTCTGAGCTGGGGGCTTATCAAGTTGTATCGTCTGCCTACTACCCGGATTCCCAAGGTGCTTTGGAGCGATTTCATTGTACTTTAAAGGTCATGATTAAAACCTACAGTTAGGAGAATGGCAGAGACTGGGATGAATGAATACACCTATTAGTCTTTGCCGTGAGGGATACCATTCAGGAATCACTGAGGTTGAGCCCGTCTGAGCTCGCTTTCGGCCAAAGGCCGATGAGATCTTTGACCTTGCACAGAGAGCAGTGGTCTGAACCGACAGTGTGTGTCAGTGTGTTAGACTATGTTTTGCATTTCCGTGAGAGACTTAATAGGGTATGTGACCTTGTAAAGAAGAATTTGCAAGACTCCCAAGTCAAAGTGAAGCATTGGTATGATAGGAGTGCTTGGGAGCATATGCTTGAAGTTGGAGATAAAGTTCTGGTTTTGTTTCCCCGATGGCCAACCCCTTCCAAGAGAAATTTCATGGAGCGTACGAGATAATTAAGAAGTTTGACTCTTTGAACTATGTTATTAAAACTCCTGATAGGCGAAAGGCAACACAATTAGTGGACAAAAATATGTTAAAAGCGTATTATGACTCTGAGATATTACCACGCAGGACTGTCAAGAAATCAAATAAGGTTGCGGAATCTGATAATGAAGGGCAAGAGCTATTTAATAAGTAAAATTTAGAGTCCACGAGGCTGGAGAATTTCATTATTTTGAACGTCCTTACTGATAAAGTCTGTCACTTTGAGCCGGCAAAGAGAACCCAATTGACAGAATAAATTAAAAGGCATAAGGATATATTTCCAGATGCTCATAGATGGTGCTCGACTGCAGTGCATGATGTCATTGTAAATTCAGCCCAGCCCACTGAACAACATCCCTACAGTATGAACTTAGAGAAAAGCAAGTTGATGGAATAAGAAATTGAATACATGCTAACAGCCGGCATCATTAGGCGATTTACATCAGACTGGGCGGGGCCTTGCGTTCTTGTTCCCACACCGGACGGTAGCACGAGATTCTGTACCGACCTCAGGAAAATCAATGCAGTAACCAAAACAGATGCTCATCCTATCCTGAGAGAAGATGATTGCATAGATAAAGTGGGAAAGGCTAAGTACTTCAAAATAAATTGACTTGCTGGAAGGATATTGGTGTGTTCCTTCGACTGAAAGGGCTAGAGAAATAACAGCGTTTGTCACACCTTCAGAGCGGTATGAATATAATACTTTACCTTTCGGAATGAAAATGCTCCAGGGACATTTCAAAGGGTGATCGATTCGGAGGTTTCGAAAAAAACAGGGGTTTATATCGATGAATAAATCGTCTGGAGTGACACGTGGGAAGAGCACATAGTGGCTGTGGAAAAATTGTTCAAACGGCTGCTCGAGGCCAATCTTACAGTCGGCCACGCTACTGTCACGTATCTTCGGTATGTGGTAGGTCAGGGGCAATTGGCTCCTGTACAAGCCCAGGTACAGGCTATTTCTGAGGTTCCTGTTCCGACTGGCAAGAAGACTTTGAGAAGCTCTTTATGAATGGTGGGGTATTACCGAAATTTTTGTAAAACTTTGCAGATATCGCTCTCTCCCTAACCAAACTTCTGGCGAAGAGAGAGAGATTTGTATGGCTGACCTTTGCCAGGAGGCGTTTGAACAATTAGAAACTATACTGTGCTACCATCCCGTGGTCAAAGCACCTTATTTTTTAAAATCATTTTCTATAGCTTCAGACGCCAGTGACAAGTCTGCTGGGGCAGTATTGTTACAAAAAAGATGTGGATGACATTGGCACCCAGTGGCCTATTTCTGCAAGAAATTTCTTGTACACCAGAAAAATGATTCCACATTTGAAAAGGAGTTACTATCACTTATTCTGGCTTTACAACATATTCGAAGTCTATATTTGTCCCACCCAGAGGTCTCTTGTAGTTTACACAGATCATAATCCGTTGGTATTTCTGACTAATATGAAAAATAAGAACAAAAGGTTATTGAACTGGAGACTGATATTGCAAGAATATGAGCTAAAAATAAGATGTGTTAAAGGTACAGACAACTCTATAGCTGATTGTTTATCTGGATGATGTTCGAAATTCTACACATTTTACTCTGTTATCAGATGATTACCTATGTGTTCTTTCAAACTCTGTAATATATACATATAAACTACTTTCTTCCTTCGTAAAAAAATCCTTAAAAGGAATGGGTTGTGACGGGCTTCAGAAACGACACCCAAATAATTCCACACCAGACACGCCTTTTTACACTGCAACAGCCAGTGATCGATTTCCCAGAATCGATCCTCCAAAAGCGCCACCTTCCTCTGGGTACAACACAGCTCGACCAGTGTCCAAAACTTGCTCCGCCTTCCTCTCTCTGTAAGAGCTTTATACACAGGCAAGTGTCCTTCTGGAAAGGTAAACAACTTGAATAGAAACCATAACATCAATCTTTCGAGAAGTTTCTCCCCCCCCCCCTTCTCTCTCTCTCTCTCTCTCTCTCTCTCTCTCTCTCTCTCTCTCTCTCTCTCTCTCTCTCTCTCTCTCTCTCTCTCTCTCTCTCTCTCTCTCTCTCTCTCTCTCTCTCTCTCTCTCTCTCTCACTGCGTTGGACAACTCCCTCTCTCTCTTTGTAGCCGCACAAACAGTGTCCACTTGCTGGAACTGAAGTAGACATTACAGGGAAGAGCCCACAGCAGTAACAGAAAGGATTGCTTGCGGTTATTCATCTCTGGGTCGGCGGCCTTCTCGCCAACGTGAGAACCACGGTGTCTCCTCTGGGCTCGGCTGGCCACCAGACGTGTCTGATGGTTAAACTGTTGAGCAAGAGAATCAGGACAAAGGGAAATATTGGTGTGAGGAGGAAATAAATCAGTAGAAATGCTGCCTCGTAAGATTTCGAAAAACGAAAAGAAGGCACAATGAGCACGGACAAGTTTGACATCGAGTATGACCCTTCGAGCAAAAAGTTCCAGAAGATGTTCTTTACGCAGCTCAGCAGAGTCACTGTACCCAGAACCAGAGCCGCCGCTCTCCCGGTGCAGTATTTTCGTTTCAGCTTCTGGAAACAAATGGCGACAAATCGATCAAAGGTGAAATTGACGGTGAACCAGACAGAACAGTCCGTGGCAGCGTAGAACACGACGGCGTGGATATTACACAGAGAAACGCGGCCTGACCCGAATAAATGCCCCTGTATCATGTAAGTCACCGGAATCTTGCTCAATATGAGATCGCAGAAAACGACAAGCTGAGCTGCTGCTACCATGGCAACCAGGTACCTTGTGACGCCTTTGCAGACACCGCACTTTCCAGGATACGCCTACCTAACTTTCTACTCTGCAAAGACTATGCCGGCCAGTCTTAAATATTTTTTTTTATTATTGTGGTAGCCTCCACTGGTTCTTTGAGCAGAGAATTCCACAGATTCACCGCCCAAGAAAGAAGAAGTTCCTCCTCATCACGGTCCTCATTTTCCTCCTCAGAAACCTCAGGCTGAGTCCCGTAGTTCTAGTCTCACCTGCCAGTGGAAACCACTGTCCTGCCACTATCTAATCTATACATTCTCAATTATATATGTTTCTAGATGCTTTCCTGTCATCCTTCTGAGTCCCAGCGAGTACGAACCCAGGCGACTCAATTGCCCCTCATTTTCGAACCACCTCATCTCTGGAATCAGCTGGTGAACCGCTTACACAGACAGTGTATCCATCCTCAAGTCGGGAGACCAGAACTGCACTGTGCTCCGGATGCCGCCTCACCAGTACCTTGTGCAGTTGCAGCATGACCTCCCCGCTCTGAAATTCAATTCCTCTGGCAACAAAGACGAACATCCCATTTGTCTTCCTGATAGGCTGCAGCACTTGCAAACCAATGGCGAGTACAGGGTAGTAAACCACTTGGAATGTCACAAGAGCCATGGTGATCCGAGAGTCCAACGTTAGCCATTCGGAATATTCAACGTGATATTGATACGCTCAGAAAAGATTCTTCGCAATTCCTGGAGCATTGCGCGTTGCATTTCGCAGATTATAATCCATTGCTGGGATAGTGCAGATTCCTGTTCCCGACCCAGCCTCCGTCTTCTCTCTGTCTGCAGACGCTGGTCTATTATAGCGTAGACTGGCGGCTCTCATTGTTACTGTCGTTGTGAGAGAGACATATTAATACAACAGGTAACCAGTAGCCACACCTCCGTGGTCACGCTCGGAATCCCCACGACACTGCCATAATTAAGCTGTACGGAATGTCAGTCCGTCAGAGAAGCGACACCAAAGGAGATTGGAAGTGTATCTAATAATCCCAGCATTCAGCTGTCCACAGATGCATGGCATGTCTATAAATGGACACAGGATTGAAAAGCTTATTGTCATACCGCCAGACACTGATATACAACCACTGGAAAGGAAGGTACACACAGGAAATACAAAAATATAATAAAACAAACAATAATGATGATATAAACCATATATGTCAAACTCAAGGCCCGCGGGCCAAATCCGGCCCGCGATGGAATTATCTTTGGCCCGCTTGATAATATCTAATTACTATTAAAGCTGGCCCCAGTAATCGAAGCGCCTATGGCGTATGATATGGCTAATGCTGATTTTATTCAGGTACCAGGTTTTCAAGGTTTTTAGTGTTTATTCCGCAGACTTGCTCGGCAGTCTTCTTCATAAGAAACGGAATTTGTAAAGTGAAACACTTTGTAGTTATAGCAGAGACTGAGACACATGAGAGCAGGCTGAAAAAACGGAAGCAACGTAAGCTGCGTTCGCACGCGTCCGACTGATCCGGCCCGCATGAAGCTGCATTTTGCTCAATCCGGCCCGTGACCTAAAATGAGTTTGACACCCCTGATATAAACAGATTAAGATGATGATTGCATAGGTAGTTCTTAAAAAGTATAGTTGCATAGGTAGATTGAAAATACTATCGAGTTAGATCATTCCAAACTAATGATTTTTAGAAAAAAAAAGTTTTGACCAGCGGCCTCTCGGGAGTGCGGGTGATTTGGGAGGAGAGGACTTCTATCAGCACGTGTATAAAAGCCTAGAGCGGGTCCTTACAGCGAAACACAGCTTTGATCTGCGAACAGGTGGCGTTTTTTTCGTTGATCTGCCAGAGGAAGGCAGGGTGAACTGCAGTAGCCGTCGTCTGAATGGACCGTCAAGCAGGTGATTTTCAGGCTTCTGCTCGCCAAGGCGTCAGCTCAGTGAGGCTTCAGCCAAAGTAGGCGAAGAAAAGAAATGTACTTGGCTAAGACATGTTTTTCCCTTTCCTTATTATATCCGATCAGGTAGGATAACAGAGATGCCAAGCAGGATAATTGAATGCTCCTCTTACGGGATCCGGGAAGGCATAGAGAACTCCAGTAACCCTGACGACGACAGCTGTGAGACCTGCTTTCAGTTGCAGCTTCTGACAATCTGCGTGAAGTTGCAACTACGACGAGCTCCAGATAATTCGGGAGGCTGAAGTAATGCTGGACAAGACATATAGAGATGCAGCTACACCCAGGTCGCAGGGCACAGGAGAGTGTGTGACAGTCTGGAAGGAGAAACAGGTGAACGGACAAGGGCAGAGATCCAATGTGGCCATCTCCCTCAACATTTTGTATACCGTCGCGGAGTTTGGGGTGCGGGAGAATCACCGAACAGCGTTCAGTCATAGCGGTCTGGTCTCAGGAATTTAGTGCGCCTCTGTGACTCAGAAGGGAAGTGGACGTTGAGCGGTATCTGTGTGTGGGGGATACGGCAGGGTGAAATTCACGCTGTGCTGATAGGATATTCGTTAGTGATGCGGACAGGTGGTTCTGTCGGCGACAACGTCAGGGATATCTCGGATCGCCTCAGCATTCTTAACTGGGGGTGTGAACAGCTAGAAATCGTGGTTTATTGACTTAGCAATGACATGGGTACGATGAGTGACGAAGTACTGCACTGCCAGTTCCGGGAATTCAGAGCGAAGTTAAAGGGCAGGACCTGCAGGATATCTGCCCGAGCTATGGGCTTGTGAGGCCACAACTAGGGAGAATATACAGATCAATAGGTTGCTGAAGAGTTGATTTTATATCCCAGTCGTCTGGAAATGGATGCTAATGCGGGGTCCGCAGTGATATTACCAACAATGTTAACTGTTAAGGCTAATAAAACGGTTTTTCTGCAGTATTATAATGAAATGGTTATCTGATGAGGTAATGGTTCTCTGTCCCTGAGACATTTGGGTTATAACTGCAGATAACGGGGAACTAACCAATGGGGGACTTGTTATGCTATCTTGTAAGGTGGAAAACCGGGAGAGTTTTCGGGTCTTTTCGGCGAAGCGGGTTCAGAGGAAGGACGAGTGCGGGAGCGTTCGGTGGTCCCAGGACGGCGGATACAGTGATTCGACGGCTGGGAATTTGTCAGATATTCGGAGGTCGTTTACGGACGAACGAGGGAGGCGTCAGCTCCAACGAATTACTTTGTGCACATAACTGAAAAATTTATTAAGTGGGACCTTTGCTTTATTTGTTTCTACTAACGACAACACCAAATACGAGTTATAAAGTGGAAACATTTAATCGCATATTGTGTACTGTCTGATGTGATACGGTTTGGACTTGTACCGGGGTGAATTACACGGCATCTACGCAAACGTGAGTATACAGTTTGGCAGGGGCTACGGCAGTTTCTCATAGATGAATGTGAGTTGATCGAGCCGAGTGTTACACTAACATTACATTTGGCTTCTTCAACTTTCTGCAAATCTTCCTGTATGGAATCTTCCCAAAAGGCTCTGCACCTCTGCTTGTTTCAATGTTCACTCCATTTTTAAAATAGTCCCGACCTATACAGAGAGCCTGCAGGCCCAGTGAAAATGGACTGGAACATGCATTTGTCTCCCTCACCACTGACTCAGTCTGCGAGATTCTCCTGTGGCTCTGCAACTCTGGTTTTTCAATTCGCTTGTTCTTCCCATTTTCGAAATAATCCACGCCTTTATTCCCTCTGCCAACATGTGTAACTCGGCACTTCCCGACATTACATTCCTTCAGTCAGTTATTTTCTTATTCTCCAGTCTGTCTTCTTCCTTCTGCAAACACCGTGCTTCCTCAACTCTACCTGCTGTTCTACCTACTTTCACATGATCCCTAAACCCTGCCACAAAACAAACAAACCGTTCACCCGAATTTTTGACGTAAACACGATAAGAAGCTGTCCCAACACCGAATCCTGCGGAACACCACTATTCATTGGGGTCCATTCAGAAAAGATCGTACGCAGTAATGTGTATGGATATATCTGGAATGCCACAATATTAAACACCAACGGGATAGTCTGAAAGCTTCGAGCAAATGAGAAATAAGCTTGCCTGGCTATGTCCGGACATGAGGATTTACAAACTGCTGAGAAACACAAAAGACACAACAACTTACTATCAATACAAGAGTAAGATTGCAACAAATTATATGACTACCCATCTACTTGTCCCCCGTTATTATTTCTCGTTGTCTAGCGGTCCTACATCCACTCACACTTCTCTTTGATATTTTGTTTCTGTACTGAAAACGATTTAACTACCTACCTTGACATTCCTCACTAGCTTGCTTTCATATTTCATCTTTTCTCTTCTCATGATTCTGTTAGTCGTTCTGTCGGTTTTTAAAAGTTTCTGAATATCCCCCCCCCACTAGTTTTTGCTTTGTTATGTGCACTTTCATTTGCTTTTACGTTTACCACGATTGTGCAAATTTGACATTTGAGTATTTCTTTGATTTGAGAATGCATGCATTCTGCGCGTTCCTCTGTTTTACCAGAAACTCAGCGCATTTCTGCCCTGCAGTCAATCCTGACAGCGTCCCCTTCAGCTTTCATCTGGGCAAGACCTTTCTCATACCATTGTATTTCTCTTTACCCAGCTGAAATACTGCTGGGTCAGACTTTAATTTTTACTAACCTATTTCAAATTGAACTCAATTATATTGTGACCACTGCTTCCTAGTGAAACGTCTACCTTAAGCTCCCTAATCACTTCCGTTTAATTTCTTTGCACCCAGTGCATAACGGCTGGTCCAGAAGTCGGCTTAAGGACAAACTACAAAAACATGCCAAATCAATCGAGGTGCATGTAGAAAAATTCCATGGCTTTCATAACATTGCACTTCAGGCTCACATTTTTTTTTTTTTTACCGTTGAAATCTGTGGTCTGTATTCCAGCTATTGTCGGGAGGCCTGTACGTACTTCACATGAGGGTCATTTTAAACTGTCAGTTACTTAACACAACCCACAATGATTCCACACCTCACGATCCTATGTCACACCTTTCTAGTGAGCTGATGCCATTATTTACCTGCAGAGCCACTCTACCCACACTGCAAACCTTCCTATACCTCCGATACAACGTGTAGCCTTGGACACTCAGTTAGGAAATGCGACCAACTTTTAGCCACGATTCAGCAATAGCCAGCACACCCCACAATCTGACAATCTGTAACCGTCCAACAAGATAATCCTTTTTATGTCTTAATCTGGAGCTGAAGGTCAGTGGCATTCGGCTTTTTTCTGGACAATTAGGTGTAAATGCTCAGTTGCTGGTGGGGGTATCTGAGTGAACGACAGGAGAGGGAAGAGGTATAAATAGCCAGTGCAGAACAATCTGTGTTCGTTCCCATTAATAACAGGTGTATCGACCTGGATATTGGTGGCTTGACTAACGACCGTGGGAGTGTTGCAGCGGCCTGATCTCCGGCACTGAGTCCAACGCGGTGGCTCAGAATGGAGGGGAGAGAGGAGTTACAAGGGATTGAGCAGTTGGAGGAGCCGACAGGAGGTTCAGTGGAGACGCTTAGACGGTGCAGAAAAATGCCAGAATATGGCACAAAGAGATACTGACCCAATACAGAGTTGGGTTCACTAAAATGCTTCAACTCCTTTGTCACAATATCATCGTACTCTGCAATAATATCTTCCTCCTCAAGATTTTGTCCTACAGTGTATCTGTTTCCGTTTTGAACGCCGATGTAAAATAATCATCAAGGATTTTCCGAACTTCTCGCCTCCGGATACCCTGCTTTCTTCCTGAAAATGTCCCGCTTTCTCCTCGCTCCCCATTTGCGCCTCATATACCTTCTCAATATCCCTTGTTTCAACATTCGTGCTTTGTTTAATAACCACCGCTTGTCTGGCTCGATATAGGATGACTAAACATTAAACATCACTTAATTTTTCCCGTCTGTATCTAAATGCTTCGAAACATTTAGCTTCTCGAACATTGCCTTGTCTCGCTTCATCCTCAGAAAAAAAAAACGTATGCTTTTACTGAGATCGATATTGTAAGATATCCACATGCCATGGGTGGACTTAGAGGAAGAGTGTTGACAGAAGTAATGAATATAGGTGGGGAGGGAAAGGCAGAGCTGTGGAAGCAATGAGATTGCACCAAGACTTAGACAAATTGGAAGGATTGGTGAAAAGTAAAGTGTGAAATAGAGTGTAGTAAAACGAATGCTAATGCATATTGGTAAAAGGAACAATATGGCAGGCAAATATCTAAATGGACAGATGGTTCAAACATCAGAGGTGCAGAAGGACACAGGTGTCCTCGTGCAAGATTCCCAGATAGTTAATTTACAAGTTACATCTGTTGTAAAGAAGGCAACTGCAATGTTGGCATGGATTTCAAGAGAATAGAAAGTAAAAACAAGGGGATAACGCAGGCGATTTTTAAGACGCTGATCAGACCGCAATTGAGAGTACTGCCAACAGTTTTGTGCCTCATATTTCAGAAAGGATTTGTTGCCATTGAAAAGAATCCAGAGGGGGTTGACGATGATGGTTCTGGGAATGAAGGGGTTAATATACAGGGAGCGGTTGGCAGCTTTGGGCCTGTACTCACTTGATTTTAAAGGAATGGGGGAGACTCTCATTGATACCAACAGAATTTTGAAAGGACTTGATAGGGTCGATGCGGAGAGAATGTTTCCTCTGTTGGAGGTGTCCAACACTGGAGGAATCAACCTCACAAATGAGGCGCGACCTTTCAGAAAAGACTGCTGTGAGGTCTACGCCCTTGCAAATATTCGAGGTGGAAATCGATCGCATCCTGATCGATCAGGGCGTCAAATGATATGGCGTGAAGATAGATCTATGTGGTTCAGTGAGATCTGGGATCAGACGTGATAGAATGTTCTGGAAGACTCGATAGCCCAATGGCCTATTTCTGGTCCTGTCTCTAATGGTTGTATGGACTACCTGAATATTTTATTCGCATGTCCTTTTTTCACAGTGTTTTACGTTTCCCTTTGTCATTTATTCCAGGGATAACCACTCTGCCTGTCTCCTTTACCTTTAGAACTTACTAAAACCCTTCTGCAAAATACTTACCGGCGGGACGATTGACGAGCACAACCTCCAAAGCTCTAGTTCCCTGGCGCCGACCACAGAGTATTCCTCTCACGATAGAACACACGACCACGGTTTCCTTCGAGCACGTGATCTTCCCTGTGTACTGCGTTCTTTCCCCGTGTTACAGCAATGCCGACTCTATCAACAGGGTCGACGGAAAATTACAAAATCTCCAGCTGTCTGTCAATCGGGTCAATGGCCATGTGGTCACGCCAAAGACAGATTAAATTGATTATCACACTACGTTATGTCACCAAATACTACCTTGAGGTTGCTTTTCCTGTTGGCATCCGGAGTACAACAGACAAATGCAACTGAAACATTGAAGTGCCAGGCCAAATCTGAGACTATGCAAATAACCAATGTGCAATAGATGCCAAACTGATCAAGCAGCACATAAATAAATTAATGAATAAGGAATGAATGGAAGGATAGAATGGGAGATAGGTTGATGGACAAAAAATACTTAAGACGAAGAACATGAGATGATGTGTATCAGAAGATTGAGCGGAGCTCGGAGGGAGGAATCTCATTGAAATCTATTGAATGTTAAGAGGGCCAAGGTAGAGTGGATGTGGAGGGTTCTAGGAACTGAGGGCTTAACCTCAGAACAGAAAGATCCATTTAGAACATCGATTCGGTAGAATCTGAACAGCTAGCAAGTGGCTGATCAAATGAATTGAATGTCCCTGACGGCTGTAGAAGCCACGTCGTTGGATATTTTTAATGCGGAGTATCAGACGGAATTTGAGAAGGCAGAAGGATAGAATTGAAAATACCCTTGATGGAATGTCGTAGCAGGCGCGATGGACGCGCATGGTCTAATTCTGCTGTTTCGTCTCAGCTTCCTCTGCTCTCTGTTCATCCATGCGTCTAACTATAAGATCACACGATATCGGAGCAGAATTCGGCACTTTCGACATCGAGTCTGCTCCACCATTTCATCATGACCGTTTCAACTTTCCACTGATCTCTCAGGTCCTGGTTTGTCCGCGTATCTCTTCGAGCCCTGACTCGTCAGGAACCTATCAACGTCTGCCTTGAATACACAAAATTGCCTCGACAGCTGCCTGTGGCAAAGAATTTCATAAAATCATCAGCTGTCGGTTGAAGAAGTCTCTCCTCATCTCCATTTTAAAATGGACGTCCCCTGTAATCCGAGGCTGTGCTTTCTGGTCTTGGTTCTGGCACCATAGGAAACAATCTTGCCACATCCACACTATCAAGGCCTTTGCCCATTGGATAGGTTTCAATGAGGTCAGTTTCACTCGGCAAAGGGAAGGTAGGTCCCTGTTGGAAGGAAAGACAGGGATGAAAAGATAAGATATCAGGCGATTTGATAAATTTACTCAAGGAAATAACGGGCATGTATGGAACAGCGGACGTTTCGCTGGAGGCCCATCTGAAGGAAATCCGGGAGGGTAAATGAAAAGTCATTGGCAGTCATTAATAATGTGAATCACAAGGCATTTCATACCTACATCAAGAGGAAGAGAGAGTGAGACCATACACCGATAATGAAAGAACATATCCTTGGATGCGCAGAATGCGAGGTGGGTGGCGGGGGGACGGGAAGCACTAACTGAGTACTTTGGTTCAGTACTTTCCAAGGAAACGGATGTGGGCGACTAGGAGATCAATATTTAGTGTATAAATCCGCTAAAACGTTTTGAAATCAAGGAGGCGGAGGGGCTGGTCCCCCAAAATGTGAGCTAGGTCCACGGAACCTGATGGAAGTTATCCCACTGTTATTGACAGAGGCAAGATGGAATATTACTGGGGATTTGTTCGGTTCCATCATGTCCCCTCCAGTCACAGGCGAGTTCCCGTAGGACTGGCCAGTTTTATCCCATTATAAAAAGGGAAAGGGTGAATATCCCGGAAACTATGGATAAGTGAGACTCATTTCAGTTCTATGGAAATGGGAGGTAAAAATTCGTATGTACAGGATGCAGGAGAATTTGGAAACCAAGGCAGATTTGGCAGAGCTAGCATGGCTTTGCTCGAGGCGAATCTTGTCTTACAATTTGAATGAGAATTTTAAAAAAAATGTGACGGAAGGGATTAATGGTGGTAGGGCAGTTGATGCTGTCCTCATGATTTCAGTCAGGCGTTTGACAAACTCCCTCAAGGGATACTGATCCAGAAATGTTTAAGAGGCAGGGGATCCGCGGTGAATTGGCTGTTTGGATATGGACCATATTCGCTCATAGAATACAGAGTGAGTTGACTGAACGGACTCATCCCAGACAGAGATCTGTAATTAGTCATGCTCGGTAGTGATCGGTGCTGGATGCCTGCGGCTTGTGATGAATATAAATGACCTGGACAAAAGTCTAGATGCGTTTTCCGGCGATACCACGGTCGATTGAGCTGTGCTCAGTGTAGAGGACTGACAAAGAATATAGCTTGGCACAGATGAGTTGCAGATATTAAAAGCGACAGGATAGATGGAAATTAACCCAGATAAATCTGAGATAGAGCACTCTGGTGTCAAGTAAATGCAAGGAAACAGTACACTGATAGGGCAAGTTCCTGAACCGTGTAGCTGAGCACAGCGATCTTGGGATCCAAGTTCATAGCTTCTTGAAAGTGGCCACGCAGGTCGACAAGGTGACTGAAAAGTTTTTGGAATGTTTGCTTTACTAAGTCGTAGCACGAATTTCAAAGACAAGACATTATCGTGAAATTTATGAAAACACTCGTCAGGCCAGAACTGGATATTTGCGCACAGTTCTGATCATCCACCATTGGAAGGTCACTGAGGCTTTGGAGAGGATGCAGAAGAGCTTTGTCGGAACGCTGCCTGCTTTAGAGGACATGTGTGATGACGAGAGGCTGGAATAACGAGTCGTTTCCTCTGAAGCGCCGGAGGCTGAGGGGAGATTTAGCGGAGGTTTATAAGATTATGAGAGGCATAGATGGAGTAAATAGGCGGTATCTGTAGGACAATGTTCAAATATCTAATAGCAGAGGCCATGCATCGAAGGTGAGAGGGAGTAGTTTCAAGCGGGATGTGAGGGATAGTTCTACTGAGTCCATACCTCGTGGGTGCAGATCAATCTCGGGGTCACTGAGGTTGTGTGAATCTCTCTCCCCTGGTACAAAAGGCGAATTTTTGAGGTGTACTAACTGTTTCGATCGGGAGGTGAGATTGCTAACACCCCTGTAGCTTCTTTCAGATGGCAGCGGTGTGAAGAGAGGATGGTCTGGGTGGTGGGTCTCCCGGATGATGGATGTTGCTTTCCTGCTACTTTATCTGGTTCAGAGGACATGTGTGATGACGAGAGGCTGGACAAACGTGTCGTTTTCTCTGAAGCGCCGGAGGCTGAGGCAAGATTTAGCGGAGGTTTATAAGCTTATGAGAGGCACAGATAGAGTAAATAGAGAGTATCCGTACACCAGTGTTGAAATATCTGATAGGAGAGGGCATGCATCGAAGATGAGAGGAAGTAGATTCAAGGAGGATGTGAGGGATAGTTTCTTTTACTCCAAGAGCTGTGGATGACTGGAATGCGCTGCCTGGTACGGAGTGGCAGGTAAATCCATTAGATATTTTTAACAGACGTCTGCATTGTCATATGAATGTAAGGAAGTTGGAGGGATAAGGATATTGTGGAGGTAGGACTGATGAGGGCTTGGGTATTTTCAATTTGATTTATAGCTGTCCTTGTCCTGCACTGTTCTGTGTTCCTGGTAATTGAGAAATGAGTCCCTCAGCTGAGATAAAAATACAAATAATGTAAAATATAAATAGGCAATGACTGTCGAGAACATCAGATCAGGAGCCCTTGAAAATTAGTCCATACCTCACGGGTGAGAATCAATGATGCGACTAGAAAGGGTGAGTAAAATTCTCGATTCTGGTACGAAGGACGCATTTTAGAAGTGTATTAACTGTTTTAATCGCGGGCGTGTGAGTGATAACGCCCCTGCAGCTCCTTTCAGATGGCAGCAGCGTGAAGAGGGCATGGTCTGGGTCGTGGGGATCCCTGATGATGGATTTTGCTTTCCTGCTACTGAGTTCCTTGTAGATGTAGTCAATAATGAGGAGGGTTCTAGCCGTGATTGACTGGGCTACATTCAGTTATATATATATATAATCTTAACAGCCGGTTAAGATTAACCGGAAGATTAACCGGATTAACAGGAAGCCATACACTGTTTGTATTACCACGACTGTACGGTTTCCGATCTCGATCCAGCAGCTTTAAATGAATCCCCACTCATCTCCCTCCTGGCACAGAATCCTGCAAGCCGGACCTGTGCTCCGCCGGCCCGCACTGAGTCTCCGGCACCGACGCTCAGGGTCCGAAACCGGCCTTTCTGTTGAAGTGACAGTTCACCTGCCAGAATGCCGGTTTCGCCTGCTTTACCCGGTGTTGCCAGTGCAGTGCAGACTCCACCTCTCCAGTGAAATGCGAATGAGTTTCGGAGAACTTTTCTGCGAGTCCTTCGCAGAAAACGTGAACTTTTCTTGCACCTCCCTGCGCAATAGATAAAACTGCCCCCTGGAATGCGAATCTACGCCATCTTCCCATTCCCTTTCTGTGATTCTTTGCTGCCAGAATGATATTTCTAGGGGAACAGCTCATATGGTGTCTAGGTAGTTTCCTACCAGAGGGTGTGGACATTTCTGCAGCACCAGCTGATTTGTCCCCGCTCACTACTTTCTCTTGCTCCATCCGCTTTTCTGGTTCCTCTCTCGTCTCCCCTGTTCAGTTCATTTACCCATCTTTCTCCACCTGGTGAACCTCCTTCTTTGCTTTCGTACATGAAATAATAAAAACAGCGTAAGGATAAAGGGATCATATTTATGGATCTTAACTTAAGGTGTAGTAACGACGATCACAAACAAGAAAGCCCGCTCTAATTAAATTGTCAGGTGGGCTCCAGTTGGAGCTGATCATGTACTGTCCCGTTTCTCCTGGGCTCTCGGTCAACGTGAAAGCAAACGCCACCTTCCGGATGGCGCTCGCAATCCATCTCGAACACCAGCTGATTGTATCCTACGATCGCTTCTATCGGCTTCTCGTGCTCATCCCCCGCCTAACCAAAATAAAATAAAAAGAATCAACCTTATTATCCCTCACCAAGAAAAGTTGTCCCTAATTCTACCATCCATAATTTGACCGCCCGCATTCCTTATCTTCAACTGTAATCCAAAGAGGTTGCCAGCAGAACAGACTGCTCTGACCGAACTGCTGAATGAAATACATAAAACATAACAGTAAAAAAAATGTATAAAGCAGGATGTGACATTACTTTGATAACCATTGTGCATTGAACTTTGAACTTAGAACGGAAGCACACGCAAAATGCTGGGAGAACACAGCAGGTCAGACAGCATCTGTGAAAATGAAAAAGCGCTCGAGGTTTCGGGCCGAGGCCATTTCATTAGGACCTGACAGCAGCAATGGACTTTTCCTCTCTACATAAGTTTCCATCAGTTCCCTGTTCATCTCAGCAACGTGATACTCAGACTAAGCAAGCATTGATAAAAAAATGTCCATAGCTCTCACCGATTTAAGACCACAGAAACTTAAGACCATAATATGTAGGAATACAATTGGGCCTCTTGGTCCATCGTGTCTGTTTAATCACGGCTGATCTTTTACTTGCCTTCCTCACCGCCATTCCGCGGCCTTCTTATCCAATCAACAACCAATAAATCTCTGCCTTAAAGAAACCCGAGAACATGGCCTCCACAGGCGAATGTGGTAACATATTTCCCAAATTCACAACCCTCTACTTCTCTGTTTCAAATGATAGGCTCTCTATTCTGAGGCTCTGCCCTCTTGTCTCGGGCACCTCAACCATCGGAAACTTTCTTTCCACAACCACTCTGCCTTGGCCTTTCAACATTCGAAAGATTGAAATGTGATCTCACCTCATCCTTCTGAAATTCCAGCCAGTACAGACCCAGAGCACTCAAACAGCACTAACATGTTAACTCTTCCATTCCTGGAATCAGATTTGTGAACCTCCCCTGTGTCCTCTCCAATGCAAACATGACTTTGTCAGATGAAGTTCCGAAAACTGTTCACATTCCACGCGCCGAGGCTTCAGCGATCTGCAGCATCCCATCACTGTACCTGTTTCACAGAGCTCTTGAAATAAGTCAAGTCATGTGAAATCACTTTTTTATAAATGATAAATAGATGATAACATTGACGTTTCCTTCCTTACATCAGCATCGCATCCGGGAGTTCCTAATGACCTTCCTATTCCCCCGATACAACGTGTATTATTGAACATTCAGATCCGAAATGCGACCAAACTTTAGCCACAATTCAGTGATGGCCTCAACACCCTACAATCTGACAGTCTGCAGCGATGAGGTAGGTTTGACTGTGTTAATTGCGAAAAGGAAGTATGTGCGTGAGGCCGGTTTTCTGAGCTTGTTGTCAGATGTGGGAGTTCCCGGAGCCTCACAGTCTCCCGGATGGCTATATCAGGACCCGGTGTGTCGAGTACAGCTCGATGACCTTCGTATGGTCAGGGAGAGCGAGGGGATGACAGAAAGCAGTTATAGGTAGGTGGTCACACCGGGGCCACGGGAGACATACTAGTGGGTCACAGTCAGGAGAGGGGAGGTGAAAAGTCAGGTATTACGCTACCTCTTGACAAAAGGTAATCCAGTTTGAGTAATGCTGGGGGGAAGGCCTATCAGTGGGAAGTAACAGCGGCCGTGCCTCTGGCATAGGACCCGGCCCTGTGGCTCAGAAGGGTAGGGAAAGGAAGGGGGTAGTACTGATAGGAGGTAATACTGTTAGGGAGACAGGCAGGCGATTCTGTGGACGCAGGAAGGAAACTCGGATGGTCGATTGCCTCGCAGGTGCCAGGGTCCGGGATGTGTGAGATCATGTACAAGATATCCTGCACTGGGAGGGAGAACCACCAGAGGTCGTGGCACATATTGATACCAATGACATTAGTCGGAAAAGGGAAGAGGTCTTGAAAAAAGAATACAGGGACTCAGGAAGGAAGTTGAGAAGCAGGACCGCAAAGGTAGCAATCTTGCGATTACCTACTGTGGCATACGACAGTGACTATATGAAGGGAATGAGGTGGAGGATAAACGCATGGCTGAGTGTTTAGAGCAGGGGACGAGAATTCAGATTTCTGGATCATTGGGACTTCTTTTGGAGCAGGTGTGACCTGGACAAAAATGAAGGGTTGCAGTTGAATTCCAGGGGGACCAATAACATGGCGTGGAGGTTTGATAAGGCTAATGGGGAGAGTTTCAACTAAAATTGTTTGGGGTGGTGGATCGGAACCGAACTGAAGTGACTGCAGAAGAAGAGGTTGGCTCACAAATAGAGAAAACTGGTAGACTGTAGTTGAGGGAGGACGGAGAGGTGTCGGTGAAGGGACGCGCTCACACAGACGGTTTGAGAAGTTTCTATTTTAGCTCAAGGAGTATTGTGAACAAAGCGGATGAGCTCAGAGCGTGGATTAGTACTTGGAGCCTTGATAGGGTGGCCATTAGAGGGACTTGGATGGCTCAGAAACAGGGAGGGAGGCAATAGAGGAGGGGCGTGGTACTGTCGATCAGAGAGAGTGTCATGGCTGCAGAAACGTTGGGCGTCATGGTGGAATTGTCTACGGAGTCTCTGTTGTTGGAGCTTGGGAGCAGTGGGGGTCAATAACTTTTCTGGATGTTTGTACAGGCCGCCGAATAGCAACAGGGAATTCAAGGCGTAGACAGGGAAAAAGATCCTGGAAAGATGTAATAATAGCAGAGGTGTCGCGATTGGAGAATTTATTTTCCCTAATATCCGTTGCAATCTCCCCAGAGCAAGGGTTAAATTGGGTGGAGTTTTTTACGTGTGTTCATGAAGGTTTCTTGACAAAACATGCATACAAATCGACAAGAGGAGAGACAATACTTGATCTGGTATTGGGAAATGAACCTGGCCGGGTGTCAGATCTCTCAGTGGCAGAGCATTTTGGAGATAGTGATCATAATTGTATCTCCTTTGCAATAACATTGGAGAGAGTTAGGAAAAGTCAAGTTAGAAATGCTGTTAATTGGAGTAAGAGGGGTTGTGAGGCTATCAGGGAGATAATTGGACCACAACAATAGGAAGTGCATCCCATGTACCCACTGCTCTCTGTGGCAACGTCTTGTCCTTCACAGTACATTTGAAACTACCGCATGAAAATGCCCAGCACTTTGTACCTGTCTGCAAATAAATGTTTTTTTTTGTGTCATCTGGAAGATTATTTATCAGTCTATTTGCAATCATCCGAGTCAGTTATATAAATCACAAGCCCCGGGAAGACTCACTGTCAGAAATTAACTATGGACTGTTCTTTATGCGTTGTGATGATAATGCGATTCCTGGGTGACAACATAAAATCTCTGCATCAGAATCTGCCACCTGCTGGCGGTATACAAATCTACGGTTGTATTTTTGCAAATGAGTGAATTAAACAACAGTTACCGAATTACCTGTCCACGAACAGGTGTTTCGACTTTTATATACCCCCTGGGTTAATTTGTTTAGTGATCTGTCACTTGAAAACGCCGAGGGAATGAGACTGACTTTTCGATCCGTTACATACCATCATAAGACTGTAGCTCTTTCCACTTAAGCTTGAATACGTTTGGGATTTTTAATTTGTTATACACAAATATATGCATAATACTGCAACCTCTTGTTTTACCTCTTTTACGTTACTATACTACGTAGTTACTAATAAAATAGTGATTGTCAACAGCAAAAGCAGACTCCAGGTGTGTTCTATTGCTGCTGAAACTTTTACAGTGATGCTGCACGTAAGATGTACTTTCCCCAGGGTTGCGTGTACGTAACACTACAAAGCTGAACATTCTTCTAATACCTCAGCATAAACCGACTTTTGTTCTCTCAGTTTTCTCTAATTTCCGAAAAAAAATTTCCTATTTATAAAAATAAATATTTATACAAATATTTCCCTATCTTTCGAGACCGAACTGTGACAAATTTGTCATTTCTCCGGCCACATTTCTAACTGGACTTTTACCAAGCTGCCTCAACATCGACAGCTCCAACAGGTCCTCAGGAGTATTTATGACTCACTCCGATTTTCATCCAAGTCAGACGCCAGAACCTTTCCAACAATTGTCACATGCGGAAAGGCTGCCTTTCACCACTGCTCTCTGTATTCTATTTGAAGCCATGTTATCCAATGCATCCCGGTCTCATATCTCAGCCTAACTGAACGGGTCGTTCTCAAAACGCTTACTTCCAGTCTCATCCCAACATTCGGGCTCAAAATCCTTCACGGTCTGAGCGACCCTGCTAATAGGACAATTTACAATGGCCGATTAACTTTACAACTCACAAGTGTTTGGTTTGTGGGAGGAATCAGGAGTACGCCATGGACACCCAGGTGGACACGGTTTATAGGCACAGGCGGGAAATGAGTAGAACGGCGGATAATCAACTGGAGAAGGTGAAAGGCCAAGCTACGAAGGAATCAATAAATAAATAGACATCATGTGTCCTTTCCTCCCCAATCACCATTCTCACATACACAATATACTGAGCACAGGTCCACAGACAGGACAACGACTACAAGTCAAGTCGTCTTGTCAAGTCACCCTGTATTGTCATTTCGACAATTACTGCTCGTACAGAACACAGTAAAAACGATACAACGTTTTTCAGGACCATGATGCTTCACGAAACAGGACAAAAACTGCACAGTGTGATAGTATTGGAGATGCTGCTCCCTATCCGGACTGACTGAGCTCTGCCAGTTGGGAAGGCTGTAATCCAGTTGCAGAGGGAGGTGTTCAGGCCCGGTAGGATAAGCTTTCCAATCAGTTTCTGAGGGATGATTGTGTTGAATTCTGAACTGAAGTCTATGAATAGCATTCGAAAGTACGTGTTTTTTTTTGTGTCCAGGTGGGTTGGGGCCAGGTGCAGGGTGTGCAAGAATTTCTTTTATTTCCCAGAGGCTTTGCGATGGGGATTGCCGCTAGGGTCGCACGTTTAGATGATTCGTTTTACGAGTGAGATTTATTAACTTATGTTCTAGGTGGCAGACAGATCTCCAAAGGAATCCGCTGCAAGCGGGGACTTTGTCTGTTCACAGTAACGGAACTTCCTGAGCGGCTCAAAGATAGGCGCTCTTGGAACCAATAGACCTCACCAGAGGAAGGAGATGGAGCTACATTGGGCGAACCTGAGCAGGCATTCGGACCGCACGGAATACAGGCAGGGCACCACATTCGTGTTTCGATGGTGAGGTCAAGGCTTCACATGCAAACAAGGGTACAGTCACCTACTGGTGGAACTGAAGGAGACATTACCGGGAACCCGTGAAGAAAGAAAACTGGGGGGAGCTGAGTGGAGGGAGACTGGGACTATCCCTGAATCTGTTGGTGCATGGAGGTGCTGAGGGCGGGAGCTATTCAGGCACGTCCACAGCCCCAATGGAACTGACTATGTCACTGACGAAATGGGAGATTTTGGGCCGTCACTGAGCATTAATGCTCTCCTGACAACGACGAGAGAACTTTGTCATTAGACGGAAGGGAAATTTCACCGTCTCCTTGAACTGCAGCCTGAACCTTGTCTGGGCCACGGCGTAAAGGGCCGTGTTTGTGCAGCAGCTCAGCAGTTGAAACACGTAGCCCAGTTCCAACAGAGTACTCGGGGGATCAGATTTAAAATAAATATACAGACTATCCCATACAGAATACACCGTCAGCAGCGCCCACAGGAGGATGAAATTCCCCGACATCACCAGCAGTAACAGGAGGGATTGCCTGCGGTTCTTCATCTCCGGGTCGGCGGGCGTCTCGCCACCGCGCGAACCACGGAGTCTCCTCCGGGCTCGGCTGGCCAGTAAGACGTGCCTGATGGTTAAACTGTTGAGCAGGAGAATCAGAATAAAGGGTAATATTGGGGTAAGGAAGAAATGAATCACTTGAAATGTCACAAACTGAAGTGCGGAAAAGAAACGGCGAATCTCCAAACAGAGCAAGGACAGAATAAATACCGAATATTTCCCATCGAGCATAAAGTACCAGAAAATGTTCTTTACGCAGCTTAGCAGAGTCACTGTCCCCAGAACCAGAGCCGCCGCTCTCCCGGTGCAGTAATTTATTTTCATCTGCTGAAAACAAATGGCAACAAATCGATCAATGGTGAAAGCGACAGTGAACCAGACAGAACAGTCCGTAGCAGCGTAGAGTATGACGGCGTGAATATTACACACGGGAACATGAAAACTCCAGTAGAAAACCTCCCATGACATGTAAATCAACGGAATCTTGTTTAATACCAGATCGAAGAGAACGACCAGCTGATCCGCTGCTACCATGGCAACCAGGTACCTTGTGACGCCTTTGGAGAGACCGCACTTTCCCCACGACAGGATGGCGATTGTCACCACGTTCACTGTCCGGAGGAAAATAAAGAACATTAACAGACATACGGAATGAAATATTCTCTGAAATCAACTGTTTTAGCCGGTAGCATTTCAAAGTGCAGAGATGGACATGAAATCGATGTATCTACTAAGGAGATAATCGGATCTATTATTAAATGTGTAGTGTGTGGACTGTACCTGAGAATTGCAGGAGAATGAGGGGAATCTTATTGAAACCTATCGAATATTGAAAGGCCGACATATCGTGGACGTGGAGAGGATAGCTACTGTAGTGGTGGAGTCTGAAACTAGAAGATGAGGATTTACAAGTCGTCACTTTAGAACAGAGTTGGATAGAAATTTGTTTAGACCGAGGCTGGTGAATATGTGGAATTCCTCGCCGCAGACGGCAAAGGGAGTCAGTACATTGTGGCCAGAATGTGGTTGAGAGAGATGATAAATCAACTCCCGTGCCCTATGAGCCAAGGAATGCTATCTTAGTATCTAGAATGTATTCTAAACTTTGCTGTCATGAGAAAGAGCTGAAAACGGGATGTGATAATGAACTGAATACTGATTAAATGCCAAGTATCACGGCGCCAGAAATTCAAATTCCTTCAACAGTAAACATGAGCGAACATTAGAGCAGAAGAGCTGAAAAAAGTAGTAGCTGAAATAGTCCATCTGTTCGTACTGGAATGCTCCGCCATTGAAGATGATTATGGTTGAGCTGACTATGGACATACCTCCATCGGCCTGCTTTTTTTCCTCCAAAGCCCGTAATACCCTTACTACGCAAAAATCTACCCAAACTTCTCTGAAATATATTTACTGAAGTAGAATCCACTTCTTCATTGGACAGAGAATTGCACAGTTTGACCACTCTTTGGGAAAAGCAGTTCCTCCAGATCTCCGTCCTAAATTCAATCCTTTCCTAAATTTTCCTTCAAAACTTTCCTGTCCCTGTCTTATTTATCCCTTTCGTATTTTTATATAAAGATCGACTCTGATATTTCTGAATTCCAGTGTCTGCAGTCGCACCCGAAACAATCTTTCCTTATAGTCTCGTCACCTCATGTCTAGAATCAAAGAATCAAGATGGGGAAACGACGACAAGGCCAGTGAATCCCTTCTCAAGGCAGCTTACCAGACCTGTACGCAATATTCCAGCTGCCGCCTCAACAGTACCTCGTGTATTTGCAGCATAACCACCATGCTCATAAATTCACCCCTCCAGCAATGAAAGCCAATAACCCATTTGCCTCCTTGTTAGCCTGCTGCTCCTGCAAACCTACATTTTGTGATTGAAGAACAAACACTCTAAACTGCCTCCACACGGCAGCATACTGCAATCGTTTACCAGTTAATAATATTCTGTTCTTCCGTTTGTCGCTTCAACAATCGATATCCGTCTGCAGGCTCCAGGATTGCACTGCACTATTTGTGTAGGCGGAAGGTCATGGTAGTAATGAAACCCACGTGACTTCATTCTCTTTTACCGGTGGGGCTTTAGGTATTTATTTCATTTTTTATTCATTCATTCCAGCGATGTCGTCCCCTCCAACAAATTTCGAGGTAGCTGAATTATCCTACCATGTCCTAATTCGACTGTAGAACATAAAGTAACGGAAGCATGGGTATTTTACACAGAGGGTGCAGATGTAATTTTACAGAATACTGCCTAGACTGGAGGGCACTCACTGTGAGTAGAGGTTCTGAGAGCTAGAACATGCTTGGATGCGAGTGAAGGTGCATGAGAGGTCACTTGGTGGCAGTGCTTGAGATGAGAAGAGACACAGATAACGTTTGCCTGACAGAGAAGTAACCGGGTCGCTGACAGCTCCAAAGCTGGAGAGAAAACGTCCGTAATTCACTCAGCCGGTGTTGCTGAAGCGGTACCGGTTTGAGAGACCTGCCATGCAATTAGCGAGTCGATAGAAGACAAGAATGAAAGAGAAGCTGTTTGATATTTTTCAACTTTAATCACGAGGAAGAGACGAGACACTTACCTGGGACAGCTACAATGGCGAGTACAGGATAGTAAACCATTTTGACCGTCTCAAGTAGCGGATGGATTTGAATGCCCAACGGTACCATTTTAGAATTTTTATCCAGATATGGATATCCCCAGAAAATATTCCTTACAGATCCCGAAGCGTTCCGCGATGCATTTTGCAGATTCATTGCTGGAATACTACAGATTCTCCTGTTCCCGATCCAGCCTCTGTGCTCTCTACCTGGAGCCCGCTGGTCTCCGATAGCGCAGAGTGACGGCTCTGAATGAGACTGGCGTTGAGATGCAGACATATTAATAGAACAGGGAACCAACAGCCACACCTCCGCGGTGACGTCATCAATCCCCACGGACACTCCCTGCATAAAGTTCTACGGAATGACAGGTGAAGTTAACCATTTGCTTGCAGACACTCAGAGAAGCGATACAAAAGCAGATTGTATGTGTATCTGATAATCCGAGCAGTCGGCTCTCCACGGATGCGTCCCCTGTCTATAAATTGGCACAAAATTGACAATCTTATTGACACAGGGCTAGACATTGCTATACAAGTCAGGAAAGGAAGGTACACGTAGTAAATCAAAAAAAAAAGAAACAAACAAACAAACAATAATGATGATATAAACAGATTAAAAAATGAATATTGCTCAGACAGTTCTTAAAAAGTAGAGTTGCATAGGTTGATTGACAATGATATCGAGTTAGATTATTCCAAAATAATGATTTTCGGTTAAAAAAGAACTTCGAATCACCGGCCAATCTGGACATCTGGTGATTTCGGAGTCAGCACGGGTATAAGAAGCGACAGCGGATCGTAACTGTGAAAAAGCGCTTTGACCAGCGTCCAGGCGGCGTTTGCGGTTGATCCGCAGGAGTAAGACCGGGTCAAATGCAGCAGCCATCGTCTGAATGGACGGTCAAACAGGTCATCTTCAGGATTCTGCTTACTGAGGCGTCATCTCAGTGAAATTACAGTCAAAGAAGGCAAAGAAAAGGAAAAAATAAACCAAAAGCAAAAAACAAAAGACACTTGACAGAGTCTTATTTTCATTCCCTTCTTTATATCTGAACAGATGGGGTAGCAGAGATGTCAGGCAGGATAGTTGAATGCTCCTCTTGCGGGATCTCGGAAGACAGAGAGAACTCCGATAAACCTGACGACGACGGCTGCGGGAGCTGCGTTCAGCTGGATCTGCTGACAATCCGCGTTGATGAGCTGGGGGTGGAACTGGACGAGTTCCAGATCGTTCGGGAGGCTAAAGTGGTGATGGAAAAGACATTTCGAGAGGGAGTTACACCCAGGACGCAGGCAACAGGAGACTGTTTGACAGTCAAGACGGAGAAATGGCTGAAGGGGCCAGGGCAGAGTTCCCATGTGGCCATCTCCTGCAACATATGGGATACCGTCGCTGATTTTCGGGGCGGGACAGTCACCTAACAGTGTTCAGTCACAGTGTTGTACTCACATGCCCTTAGATTGTCTCTGAGACACAGAATGGAAGTCGGCGTTGAGTGGTGTTCTTGAGTGTATGTTGGTGTGGGGGGCAGAGTGAAAGTCACTCTGTGGTGATAGGGTATTCGTTAGTGGTGTGGACAGGGAGATCTACGGCGACAACGTTAGCGATATTTCAGATCGAGTCCTCAGTGTTCTGAAATGGGTGTGTGAGCAGCTAGAAATCGTTGGCCATTGAGTTACCAATGACATGGGTACTATGAGTGACGAAGCACTGTACTGCCAGTTCCGGGAGTTAACAGTTAAGTTAAATGGCAGGGCCCTCCCGGATATGTTGCCCGTGGAACGTGATTATGAGGCCGGAAGCAGGACGAATATACAGATTAATAGCTTGCTAAAGATTTTCTTTAATAGCCAATTTCTCTGGAAATGGTTGCAAACATTGCATTTGTCTTCCCCACCGTTCCGCATATATTCCGACAGGGAATCTTCCCAAAAGGCTCTGCACGTCTGCTTGTCTCAATGTTCTCATCATTGTTAAGATTGTCCAGGCCGATAGAGAGTATACAGTTTGTACATGGCGAGGGAGCTGTTTTTATATACCAGTCCTCTGAAAATGGATTGGAACATGCATTTGGCTCCCTCACCACTGACTCAATCTGCAGTTTTCCTGTGTAATTGCAACTCTGATTTTTCAATGCAAAAGTTCTTCCCATTTACGAAATACTCCACGCCTTTATTCCCTCTGCCAAAGAGTAAGACTCGACACTTACCTACATTATTTTCCTTCATAATTCTTTGCCTCTTCTCCGGTCTGTCTAGTTCCTTCTGCAAGCACCTTGCTTCCTCAACACTACCTGCCCTTCCATCTACCTTCACATGGGTCTCAAACCCTGTCACATAACAATCAAATCCTTCATCCTAATCATTGACGTACATGATAAGAAGCGGTCGCAACACCGATTGCTTCGGAACTCCACTGATCACCGCATGTAATGTTAATGGACAACTCCAGAAGGCCACAATGTTAAACACCACCTGGATAGTTTGAAAGATCTGAGCGAATGAGAAATGAGCGTGATTGGCTGTGTCCGGACCTGAGGTTTCAACAGTTGCTGCGAAACAGAAAAGGTACAGAAACTTACTATCAATACAAGTGTCAAATTTCAACAAATCATATGACTGCCGAGCAGTAACTACAGATCGGACAATCCATAAGAACCGTCCGAATATCGTAACACGGGACAGACAAAGAACAACAACGTATTCGATAGATAGTCATTGCAAGCACACAAAACGTCAAGAAATCAATGCTTTAAAATACCACAATATGCTGAATTAGCCGTTACGTACAATTCATAATCTATACCACATTATGAGCCGGGTCGTTTGACCCGGTCTAAGAAACCCCTAATAACAAGTGTCTAACCAATTTTTAAACCACAGATCTTTTTAGAATATATGAATAGCCGACCTGACATCAATACATGGGTGATTAATCCTTAATTAATGTTTTAGAGAGCAGGGAAAGTGTATTTTTTAGAGAAAAAAATCGTTTCTGGCAAAAAAGCATCTACTATCGCACAATATCATGTCCTATTTTACCTAAGGCATGAAAACGTAACGGCCACAATGATTTAAATATATTTG
This sequence comes from Hemitrygon akajei, assembly GCF_048418815.1. NCBI lineage: Eukaryota > Metazoa > Chordata > Chondrichthyes > Myliobatiformes > Dasyatidae > Hemitrygon > Hemitrygon akajei. The sequence continues at coordinate 6,654,737 of NW_027331937.1, read as the reverse complement.
TTGAAACTGAAAATGGCGAGAACTTGCTGCAACTGTGGAATTTATGATATAAACATTTATAACCATTACAACAATCAAACACTGTCCTTACTGCTATATCATAAAATATCCTCATAACCACGATGTAATCATAAATATTAACTATTAATTAAACATTAACTAACATTTAACCAACACACAAACCAAACAGAAATAATAACAATTGCTATTTGCAAACTAGTCTTCGCATTCAAAGGAGTGGTCGGATACCTTGCGTGTGTGACCCTTGCATATGTGTTACCCACATTTGCAGCAAGTTGTCCCTGTTTTACACTCCTTTTTTTGCCGAGCAGAATTTGTATCTCTTTCTCTTCTGTCCCCCTGTGTTGGCTTCTTGTGGGACTTGTTGTTGATGAGCTCCGGGTTCAGATCGCGGCACTGCCCTGAGCACTGCTGCTGAGGCTACTCGTCGGGGAAGGTGGTGTCGCCTTTGCGTAAAAGGAGTCTGAACAAAATCTTGCAGAAATAACCTCCTACTTTTCCTCCTGCTTGCCCTCTAGGTAGGGTTCAGCGCACTCCATATGACAAAGGCGTTGTAGGTCGATATGTCAATGATGTTATGGATTATGGCGAGAGGCCATCGGGCTGTTCCCCTGTAGCAGCTGTACGTTCCTGTTACTTTGTCAACGTTGTCCACTCCTCCTTTGTTGGCATTGTGGTCAAGGATGATGGCTGTTTTTTTGTACTCCTGAGCGCTGACCTCTGCATCCTCACGTAATGTGCTCACAAGGATGACAATCCTTTTAATCTTTTGCATATACGAGACAATTGTGGTGTCATGGGTGAAAGCAAACGTGGAAGACAAGACGTCTCTCCCCCATGTTGCCTCCACCCCGGGTGGCATCACAGGCTTGCTCCGCCTCACGGTGCGGTTTCCTTTTCAGGAGCGGCTGACCAAGCTCCTGAGATGTGAAGAAGTCGTCACAGGTCACACTGTGTCCTCTTATCCTTTCTGTCATCTCTAACACGACCCGCATGCCTTGTATTCTCTCCGGTGCTCTCCCAGCTGGCTTCCCATTACATACTTGCATATTCTAAAAAACAATAAATCTCTGCCTTAAATAAACACAAGGACACAGCCTTCACAGCTGAATATGTTAGCAGATTCCCCAAATTCACCACCTCTGGCGACAGAAAGTTCTCCGCTTCTCTGTTTTAAATGGACGCCTCTATATTCTGAGGCTAAACCGTCTTCTCTCAGACGCCCAAACCTTGGGAAGCATCCATTCAGGTGTATAACTCACTTTCTGCTATCTCTCTCCTGTCCTAAAAAGCGAAGTGGCATTTTCATGTTTTCTGTCACCTGGCACCATGAGACAGTTCAATGATTTCAGAAAGATCAGTGCTAATGTTCCACGATCTCTACCGCTCAGTCTTTAAGAAGCATAATGTGGTGTTTATCTGGTCCGGTGAACAATGTACCCTTTACTCCTTCAGCTATTTGAGCACCTTCTCTCTTGTAAGAATAACTGCACTCAGTCCTGTTCCTTCACACACTACAACATCAGACAAACTAATGGTAACGTCCACAGTGACGATCGCTGCAACATGCTAATTTCTTTCATTTGTCATATCCTGGTCCCCATTATTATTTCTCCTGCCTCATTTTCTAGTGGTGCTATATCCATTCTTATTTCTGTTTGATTTTTGTGCTTGAAAACGATCTTTCTATTTTTGCACTATCTTGCTTTCATATTTTATCTTAAAGTTTTCCCATTACGCTTTTTTTCCAATAGTTTTTGCTTTGTTTTATGCCTTCTTTTTTCTTTTACGTTTTGCCACGATTGTGCTAATTAGTTATTTGAGTATTTGTTTTGATATTAGAAATAATATATTCTGTATTTTCCTAATTTTATCCAGACACTCACCCTGCAGACAATCCTGACAGCGTCTCCATCAGTTTTTATTTGTTCAATTCCTTTCTCATAACACTGTCATATCATTTACAGGAAGAGGGAAGAGGTCCCAAAAAAGACTGCAGGGAGTCAAGAAAGAGGTTGAGAAGTAGAACCTCAAAGTTAGTCATCTCGGGATTCCTGTCTTGCCATGCGACAGTGAGCAGAGGAATAGAATGATGTGGAGGATAAGTCCGTTGCTGAGGGATTTGAGAAGGAGGCAGGGATTCAGATTTCTGGATCATTGGGATCTCTTTTGAGGCAGGTGTGACCAATACAAAAAGGACGGTTGCACTTGAATCCCAGGTGGATCAATATCCTGGTGTGTCCGTTGGCTCAGGCTACTGGGGAGAGTTTCAACTGGAATTTTTGCGGGGTGGGTACCGAACTGAACAGACTGAAGAAGAGGAGGTTGTTTCACAAATGCAGAAAGCTTGTCGACAGTACGAGAGGGGGGATAAGCAGGTGAAAGAGAAGGGACACGCTCAGCCCGACGGTTTAAGAGTGTCTAGTTGAACGCAAGGAGTATTGTTAACAAAGAGGATAAGCTTAGAGCTTCGATCAGGACTCGGAGCTATGATGTGATGGCCATAACAGGGACTTGGCTGGTTCAGGGACAGGGAGGGAGGCAAAAGAGGAGGGTACGTGGCACTGTTGTTCAGAGAGTGGATCACGGCTGCAGGAAAGGTGGACGTCATGTTGGGATCGTCTTCGGAGTCTCTCAGTGTGGAGGTTAGGAACAGGAAGGGTCAATAATTTTGCTGAGTCTGTTTTTATCGGCCGCCCAATAGCAGCAGGGATATCGAGGCGAAGACAGGGAAAATATCTTGGAAAAGTGTAATAATAGCAGTGTTGTCTTGATGGGAGATTTTAATTTCACAAATATCGATTTCAGTCTCCCCGGAGATGGTGTTTAGATGGGGTGAAGTTTGGTAAGTGCGTTCATGAAGTTTTCTTGACAAAATATTTAGATAAGCCTCCAAGAGAGGAGACAGTACTTGGTTTGGTATTGGGAAATGAACCTGGTCAGGTGTCACATCTCTCAGTTGGATATTATTTTGGAGACAGTGATCATAATTCTATTTCCTTTAAAATAGCTTTGGAGAGAGATAGGAACAGACAAGTTAGAGGAATTTAATTGGAGTAAGAGGAATTGTGAGGCTATCAGGGACGAGATTCTAATCTTAAATTGGGAGAAGATTTACTTATGGAAATGTATGGAAGAAATGTGGCAAATGTTCAGGGGATATTTGTGTGCACCTCTGCATAGGTACGTTCCAATGAGACCGGGAAATTGTGTTAGGGTACAGAAACCGTAGTGTCCAAAGGCTGTAATAAAGCCAGTCAAGGAAAAAAAAGAAGAAAAGCTTACAAAACTTTCAGAGAGCTAGGCAATATTAGAGATCTAGAAGATTATAAGACCAACAGGAAGGAGCTTAAGAAGGAAATTAGGAGAGTCAGACATGGTCATGAGAAGGCCTTGGCGTGCTGGAAGAAGGAAATCACAAGGCATTCTACAAGTGTGTGAAGATCAAGAGAATGAGACGTGAAGGAATAGGACCTGTCACCTGTGACAGTGGTAAAGTCTGTATCCGGAAGAAGTAACAGAGGTACCAAATTAATACTTTACTTCAGTATTCACCATGGAAAAGGATGTCGGTGACTGTAGTGATGACTTGCAGCAAACAGAAAAGCTTGAGCATCTACATATTAAGAGACAGGATCCTCTGGTGCTTTTCGAACGCATCAAGTTGGATAAGTCGACGGGACCGGATGGAATTTTCCCCAGGTAACTGCGGGAAGCGAGGGAAGATATTGCTGAGCCTCTCACAATGATCTTTGTACCGGCAATTGGGACGGGAAAGGTTCCGGAGGATTGCCGGGTTGCGGATGTTGTTTCTTTACTCACGAAAGGGAGTAGAGATAGCCCTGGAAATTATAGACCACTGTGTCTTACTACAGCGGTTGGTAAGCTGATGCAGACGATGCTGAGGACAAGATTTATGAACATTTAAATAGGTATAATATGATTAGCATTCGTCAGCATGGCTTTGTGAAGGGTAGGTCAACCCTTACGAAACTGATAGAATTTATTGAGGATGGGACTATATATGCAGGTGAAGGAAGTGCAGTAGTGGTAGTGGATATTGATTTCAGCAAGGCATTTAATAAGGTTCCCAACAAGGCATATTGAATAAGTACGGAGAAATGAGATCCAAGGGGACACTGGTTTGTGGATCCAGAAATGGTTTGCATACAAACGATAAAGAATGGTTGCCGACAGGTCATATACTGCGTGGAGGTCAGTCACTAGTGATGTGCCTCAGTGATCTGTTCTCGGACCCCAACTCTTCGTGATGTTTATAAAGATCCCGTTTGGGGAACTGAAAGGATGGGTTAGTAAATGTTCTTATGACGCAATAGTTGGAGGTGTTGTGGATAGTCTGAAGGGTTGTCAGAGGTGACTGTGGGACATTGATACCATGGAAAACTGGGCAGAGAAGTGGCAGATGGAGTTCAACGCAGATAAGTGTGATGTCCGGACGAAGCGACTCGGCCCGAAACGTCGACAGTGCTTCTCCTTATTGATGCTGCCTGACCTGCTGTGTTCCACTGGCATTTTTTGTGTTGTAAGGGTGATGTCAAATATTTGGCAGGTCAAATATGATGGCAGAATATAGTACTATTGGTAAGACTCTTGGCAGTGTTGAGGTTCAGAGGGATCCTGGGATCCGAGTCCATAGGACTCTCAAAGCAGCTGAGTGGGTTGACTCCGTCATTGAGAAGGCACACGGTGCTTTCGCCTTCATCAATTGTGGCATTCTGTTTAAGAGCCGAGAGGTGTCGTGCAGTTATATAGGATCCAGGTCACAACCTACTTGGTGAACTGTGCACAGATCTAGTCGCCTCACTACAAGGATGTGGAAACCATAGATAGGGTGTAGAGCAGATTCAAAAGAATGTTTAAAGAGCAAACACGAGGAATATGTTGCCTGGATTGGGGAGCATACCTTTCAAGAGTATGTTTTTACTCCTTTGAGCGATGGAGGATGAGTGTTGACCTTATAGTGCTATATAAGATGATGAGAGGCATAGATCACATCGATAGACCGTGGCTCTATCCCAGGTTTAAAAAGACCAGCACGTGAGGTTACTGCTTTCAGCTTCTGGAAGGAGGTACAGAGGAGATGTCAGGTTACATTTCCACTCAGAGATTTGTGAGTGCGCGGAATGGGCTGCCGGTGACGGTGTTGAGGGTAGATACGATAGGGTCTATTAAGTGATTCCTGGATCGGCACATGGAGCTTAAAAATCAGAGGCCTATCGGTAACACTAGGTAATTTGTAAAGTAAGCAGATGCTCGGCACAGCATTGTGGTCCGAGGGACCTGTAATGTGTTGTACATTTCCAATGTTTCTATAATCGGTTACTAATCTTTTCTGCTTGAAAAATGAGCAGATCCTTCCATTTTCCTCATAGGCACATATCCGTCTCGGCTACTTTTAAACGTGACTTATCCTTTTGTCTCGACCACCACACAAGGAAGTGCATCCCACGTACTCACTACTCTCTCTGTAATCGTTTTGCCCTTTAGAGGGCATTTGAAAGTACCGCATGAAAATTGTGTATGTTTGTAAATGAATGTTTTTTTTTGTTTTGTCTGCAAGATTATTAATCAGCCTATTTGCAAACATGGAGTCAGTTCTATATATGACAAGCCCGAGAAGGACACACTGTCAGACATTCAGTATGGGCAGTTCTTTATGCTTTGTGATTAAAATGCGATTCCTGTGTTACAACTGAAAATCTCTGTATCAGAATCTGACACCTGGTGGTGGCATACAAATATACGTTTTTATTTTTGCAGGTGAGTGAATCAAACAACAGAATTACTGACTTACCTGTCCAGCAATAGGTGTTATATACCCCTAGGCATATTTTTTTTTCTTCTGTGGACAGTCACTTTAATGCGCCGAGAGAATAAAACTGAGTTTTAGATACTGCTTGAGTTCTGCTGACTATAAAAATTGCACTATTGCTATGGTGCGAGAGGTGGCGTTATTTGATGGACATTGAATGATTAGATTTTATTCTGCGGCTTGTTTTTGAATACACAAGGACACAGAGACACACAGTCAGAGTCAAGACGGATTCGGTCAATGGAAGACACCAGTCACACGGCCGCTGGTTTTAACTTTCAGCAGCCCAAATGGGTGAGTTGAAATCGATCCAGAGTGTTGATAAATGAATCTCACAAGTTGCTGGAAGTTTAGCATTTTTCCAGAGAGGAGAGGAGGAGAGGGGACTGTTTTAAAGAGAAGAAACCTAGTGACAGAGAGATCACTGTTTGGACGAAGTTTCCAAGTAGCCCGCGAGGGTGAGTGTGATTGCCACCGTGTTCATCCGCTGGAGTGGTTTCTCTGGTGAGGGCAAAACCTTTGTGAATGTCCCATGTGTGTTTACCCCTTGTCTGGGTGTGGTAGTTCACTAAAGAAACACACACCTGTGGCAAATTTCTCTTGGAGTTATTTCGTAGGCCGTGGAAACATAGAAACATAGAAAATAGGTGCAGGAGTAGGCCATTCGGCCTTTCGAGCCTGCACCGCCATTCAGTATGATCATGGCTGATCATCCACCTCAGAACCCTGTACCTGCCTTCTCTCCATACTGGAACTTATAAGTGGGTATCACGTTGTGTGTTATTAGGGTAACCTTGTGGAATCTACCGGTGTGTCGACCCTTGTCTGCGTAGTGGATCGCTTGAAGATGGTCCCTCTTGTGATAAGCTACTGTTAGTTATGTTTCATATGAGGATTCAGAAGACATCGGGAAGATCGACGACACCTGTTTGCTTGTATTGCAAATATCTCTCTCTCTCTCACTTCAAATTCTGTGCGTTGGAACTGAACAGAAATTTCTTCCGTACTATCGTAAGACTGCAACACTTGCCACCTGAGCTTGAATAAGTTTGGGAACTTTATTTTCTTACACACCTACATATGCATAGTCCTACTAACACCTGGTACACTTGGTTTAAGTTACTATATTACGTAGTTACTAATAAAATAGTGATTGTCAACAGCAAAACGAGACTCCGGGTGTGTTTTATTGCTGCTGAAACTTTTACAGAGTTGCGTGCACGAAAGAGGTACTTTCCCCAGGGTTGCGTGTACGTAATACGACCAAGCTGAACATTCTTCTAATTCCTCAGCATAAACCATCTTTTATTCTCGCCATTTCCTGTATATTAATAAAAAAAAACATTTCCTATTCTCGTATTTGTCTATCGTTCGAGACCGAACTGTCGTATTATTATTACAAAGTTGTCATTTCACCGGCCACATTTTTAACTGGACTTTTTCCAAGCTCCCACAACATCGACAACTCCATCACGTTGGTTTCGTCATCAAGCGTATTTATGTGTCAACCCCAGTTCAATCGAAGTCAAACGCCCGAATATCTCCAACAATTGTCTAACGCAGAATGGCGGCCCTCCACCACTGATCGCTGTACTCTTTTTGAAGCCATGCTATCCAATGCAACTCGGTCTCATATCTCAGCCGATCGGAACGAATCCCAACGGTCGGGCCTTAGCTGGCGCAATTGTTCACGGTCCGAGTGACCCTACTAATTTAAAGTGACCAATTTACCAATCAACACATCGACGTTTGGTCTGTGGGAGGAAGCAAGTGTACGTCGAGGATATCTAGTTGGTCACGCTTTACAGACAACGCGCCGAAATAAGCTGAGCGTGAGATAAGCAACCGGAGAAGCAGAAAGGCCAAACTACGATGGAATCAATATATAAACAGGCATGCGGTAGCCTTTCTTCTGCAGTCACCTCCTCCACATACGGAATGTACTCAGTGCAATTCCACAGATAGGACCACCATTACGCATGGTGTCCAAGAATTTCTTTAATTTCCCAGAGGCATTGCGATCGCGTGAAGCACGGAGTCTCCTCCGGGCTCGGCTGGCCACTAAGACGTGTCTGATGTTAAACTGTTAAACAGGGGAATCAAGACTAAGGTGAACATTGAGGTGAGGAAGAAATGAATCCGTTCAAATATTGCCTCCACAAATGGGGAATATAAACGAGGACTAGTCTGACAGAGCACGGCCGTAGTGACCATCAAGCATATATTACTGAGCAAAAAGTACCAGATTATTTTCTTTACGCAGCTCAGCACAGTCACAGTCCCCAGAACCAGAGACTCCGCTCTCCCGGTGCAGTATTTTCGTCATAGCTTCCGAAAACAAATGGCGAAAAATCGAGTAAATTTTCTTATGACACAAACGTTGGAGGTGTTGTGGACAGTCTGGAAGGCGGTCAGAGGTTACTTTGGGACACTGATACGATGGATAACTGGGCTGAGAAGTGGCAGATGGAGTTCAAACCAGATAACTGTGATGTGGTTCATTTCTGTAGATCAAATATGACTGCAGAACATAGTTTTATTGGTAAGGCACTTGGCCGTGTCGATGTTCAGAAGGATCCTGGGATCCGAGTCCGTAGGACGCTCAAACTTGCCGAGGGGGTTGACTCTGTTATTGAGAATTCATACGGTGCTTTCGCCTTCATCAGTCGTGACATTGTGTGTGAGAGCCGAGAGGTAATGTCGCAGCTACAGAGGACCCTGTTCAGACCCCACTTGGTGTTCTGTGCTCAGATCTGGTCGCATCACTACAGGAAGGATGTGGAAACCATAGAAATGATGTACTGCAGATTTACATGTATGTTGCCTGGATTGGGGAGCATGCCTTGCGAGAATAGGCTTTTTCTCCTTGGAGCGACGGTGGATGAGTTTTGAACTTAACGAGTTGTAGAAGTTGATGAGCGGCATTGATCATATCGATAGTCAAAGGCTTCATTCCAGGGTTGAAATGATATCACGACAGGGCAATGCTTTAAGCTGCTGGGAGGAGTAACAGGGGAGATGTCAGGTTACGTTTTCCGCGCATAGATTGGTGACTGAGTGGAATGGGCTGCCGGTGACGATGGTGAAGGCGGATAAGTTAACGTCTTTTAAGAGGCTGCTGGATAGGAGCATGGAGCTAAAAAAGAAATTAGAGGCCTATCAGTAACACCAGGTATTTTATAAAATAAGTAGATGCTCGGCACAGCAGTCTATTCCGAATTTCCTTTAATGTGCTGTAGATTTTCTATGTTTCTGTAATTGCTAATTAATATTTTCTCTGTTTGTCAACTGAGCATATCCTTCCATTTTCCTCATAGGCACATGTCAGTGCCGGCTTCTTTTAAACGCCTCTTACCCTTGTGCCTCGAACACCACAACATGAAGTGCATCCCATATTCCCACTAAGCTCTGTGTAAACGTCTTGCCCTTTGGAGTGAATTTGAAAATAAATCATGAAAATTGTACATTTTCATAATTTATGAAAAAACGCCTAGTAAGTTGCCGTGTCTGTTCTTTGCTCAGCTGCTGGCGAAACCCCATGTACGGACAATGCCAAGCGTGTTCATCCCACAGTTTCTCGGAACTTTCAGATGTAAAATATCGTGGCCATCTAAGATTAGATTAATGAATATCCTATCACCAGATCGGGACTTTCACACTGCCGCTCCCCTCCCCCACAAAACACACAAGGACACCGCTCAACGTCCACTTCCCTTCGGAGTCACAGCGGCAATCTTAGTGCCTGAGACCCGACCACTACAAATGAACAATGTCAGGTTCCGCGACGGTCTCCAAATGGTTGAGGGAGATGGCCTCATGGGAACTCTGCTCTGCGCCCCTTTGCCGTTTCTTCTTCCAGAATGTCGCACAGTCTACTGTGCCCTGCGTCCTGTGTGTAATTCCCTCTCTGTATACCCTGTCCGTCACCACTTCAGCCACCCGAATGATCTGGAGTTCATCCAGTTCCAGCTCCACCTCCTTTACGCGGAATATTAGATGCTGCAGTTGAACGCAGTTCTCGTAGCTTGTCGTCGTCAGGCTAACTGGAGTTCTCTAGGCCAGTCCAGATCCCGCAAGAGGAGCATTCAACTACCCTGCCAGGCATCTCTGTTATCCCACCTGATCAGATATAAAGAAGGGAAGGAAAAAAAAATCTTAGCTAAGTGCTTTTCTCTTCTTTGCCTACTTTGACTGAAGCCTCCGTGAACTGACGCCGCGGTGAGCAGAAGCCTGAAGATCACCAGCTTGACGGTCCATTCAGACGATCGTTACAGCATTTGCCCCTGCTGTCATCTTGCAGATCAACCACAAACGCCGCCCGCCCGCTGGACAAAGCTGCTTTTGACTTTACCCGCTGTCGACTTTTATACCCGTGCTGACTAAAGTCCTCTCCTCCCAAAACAACCGAAGACCCGGTTGGCCGCTGGTCAAAACTCTGCTTTCGAAAATCATTATTTTGGAATTATCTCACGATATAGTTTTCGAACTACCCATGCAACTATATTATTAACAACTATGTATGCAATAATTATTTTGATCTGTTTAATTCATCATTATTGTTTTTTAATTATTTAATGCGTGTACCTTTCTTTTCAGACACTTTGTACATCCGTGTCTAGCTGTGTGTCAATAGGTTTCTCAATTTTGCGTCCATTTGCGCACATGGCCCAATCCGTGGACAGCCGACTACTGGGACTATTAGATGCATTTCCAATTTGCCTTTGTATCGCTTCTCAGACGGTCTGAAAAAAAAGGGTTAACTGCACCTGTTATTGCGTAGAATCGAATTAAAGGTGTGTCCGTGGGGATTGTCGACGTCACCGCGGAGGTGTGGCTACTTGTTACCTGGTGTATTAATATGAACGGTATCCCAAACAACAACAGATGCTGTGAGAGCCGCCACTCTGCGCTATCAGAGACCAGCGGCTGCAGAGAGAGAGAAGACAGAGGCCGGACCGGGAACGGGAACCTGGACTATCCCAGCAATGGATCATAATCTTCGAAGTACATCGCGCAATGCGACGGGAATGGCGAAGAACATGTTCGGGCACATTCAAAATCTTCTTGAAAATTACAAATCGCTGACGCTGGACTCTCGAATCACTGTTGTGCTTATGATATTCAAACTGGTTTACTACCCTGTACTCGCCATTGTAGCTACTCCTGGTAAGTGCGTCGTCTCTTCCTCATAACTAGGTTGAAAAAGATAAAGTCGGTTTTTCTTTCATTCCTGTCCTCTAACAACATGCTAACTGCAAGGCAGGTCTTTCCAAACGGTATCGCTTCAACAAACATCGGCTGAGTGTATTTGATAAGGTACCTCATGCAAGGCTTATTGTGAATGTAAGGAGGCATGTGATCCGAGGAAACATTGCTATGTGAATCCAGAAATGGCTTCCCACAGAAGGCAAAGTGTTGATTTAGACGGCCATATTCTGCATCGAGTTCGTTGACCAGTCGTGTACCTCAGGGATTTGTTCTTTCACCCCTATTCTTCGTGACTTACATAATTGACCTGGATGAGCAAGTGGAGGGATGGGTTGGTAAATATGGTGATGGAAATATAGGTTGGAGGTGTTGTGGATGGTGTGGAAGGCTGTCAGAGGTTTCAGAGGGAGATTGATAGGATGCAAAACTGCGCTGTGAAGAGGCAGATGATGCTCAGTACAGATGAGTGTCATGTCCTTCTTTCCGGTAGGTCGGACATGACGGCAGAATAGAGGATTAAGGAAATTAAATAAACAAATAAGTAGCTCCAACGTTTACCCAGTTAGAAAGCAGGAGGTCACGTGGGGTTCATCACTGCCTTGATCTGTCGCCGACACGAAGAGTGCGGAGGAAACTGACAGCATGCAGAGGGATATTAATATGCTCAGCGAATGCTGCCATTACTAGTGTTCTTATATTCCCAGTTCCTTTCGTGTTTACAGTTGAGGGGAGTTGAATATCTGTCACACTGATACGTGGTATATTAATCAGTTTAATATTCTCTTAACACTTGCCGGTCTCAACTCTTTCTTCTGACGCCAAAGATCAGAATATATTCCAGTCCATTGATATTCGTGCTCAGCACATAGCGCACGGCAGCTGAATTCAGCCATTTGAGCACCGAGCCTTCTCCGCCATTCCAACATAGCTGATTTATTATCCCTCTCAATCACATTCTGGCGCCCTCTCCGCGTATCCACAGCAGAAGGTACCAATGAACTGACCCCCTGAGCTGTCTGTGGCGATAAATTCTACACATTCACCAGCCACTGTGTAAAGAAATTTCTCCCCGTCTCTGTTCTGAAGAGATGTCTTTCTATTGTGAAAACTCGTCTTCAGGTGCAAACTCCCCAACCACAGAAGCTACTGCTCCATTTCGACGATATCTAGGAATTTCGATATTCGATAGGTTTCAATGAGATTCCCCTCATTCTCCTGAATTTCAGCAGGTACATTATAAACACTACCGATTTAGTAATGGCTCCCGATAATCTCCTCAGCAGGTACACTAATTTCATTTCATCTTAACAATCGGAAGAGCTGCCGATAAAAATAATAGTTTTCAGAGAATGTTTCCGTCAAAATGTAAGTTAATGGTTTTTTTTTAATTTCTTTCCGCACAGTTAACATGGCAACAATTGTCATCCTGTCGCGGGGAAAGTGCGGTCTCTCCCAAGGCGTCACAAGGTACCTGGTTGCCATGGTAGCAGCGGATCAGCTCGTGGTTCTCTTCGATCTGGTATTGAGCAAGATTCCGATGACTTACATTCCAGTAGATGTCTTCATCTGGTCGCGTCGTGTCACTGTTTGTAACATTCACGCCCTCGTGTTCTACACCGCCACGGACTGTTCTGTCTGGTTCACCGTCACTTTCACCTTTGATCGATTTGTCGCCATTTGTTTTCAGAAGCTGCAACGAAAATACTGCACTGGGAGAGCGGCGGCTCTGGTTCTGGGGACAGTGACTGTGCTGAGCTGCGTGAAGAACATTTTCTGGTACTTCTTGCTGGATGGGTTATATTCGATGACAATTTCGCCCGTGCTCTGTAGGCGTTCTTTTCGTTTTTCCCCATCTCAGGAGACAACCTTCACACTGATTCATTTCCTTCTCACCCCAATATTCCCCTTCCTACTGATTCTCCTGTTGAACAGCTTAACCATCAGGCACGTCTTAGTGGCCAGCCGAGCCCGGAAGAGACTCCGTGGTTCACGCAATAACGAGACGCCCGCCGACCCGGAGATGAAGAACCGCAGGCAATCCCTCCTGTTACTGATGGTGATGTCGGGGAATTTCATCCTGCTGTGGGCGTTGCTCACCGTGCTTTCCGTATGGGATAGCCTATTTTATTACATTAACGTGCTACGATCGAATTCTCTGCAGGAGCTGGGCTACATGCTGCAACTGCTGAGCTGCTGCACCAACACGGCCCTTTACGCCGTGGTCCAGGCCAGGTTCAGGGTGCAGCTGAAGGAGACGTTGAAATCCCCCTTATATCTCATGGCAAAGTTCACTCGGCGTTGTCTGGACCACATTCATCCTCGATGACGCTTCTCCCATACCAACGCAAAATATCCCATTTCGTCAGTGGCACGTGCAGTCATTGGGGCTGTGAACGTCCCCGATTTTCTCCCGCCCTCCCCCACTCCATGCACGAGCACGATCGGGGACGTGTTCCCAATCTGCCTCCACTCTGCTCCTTCCAGTTTACATTCTTCACGAGTTCCCTCTAATGTCTCCTTCTGTTCCACCAAGTGGGTGATTCTACCGTTATTTATATGCGAACCTTTGACATCACCATTGCAATACGACCCTTGTGCCCTGCGAGTATTCCGTGCGGCCCGAATGCCTTCTCAGATACGCCCGGTGTAGCTCTATCTCTTTCCTCTGGCGAGAGCTTTTGGTTCCAAGTTACCCCAGCTATTGAACGGTTCGGGAAGACTGGTAACCGTCGACAGACTGCAAATCTCCACTTGTCCGGAGTTCTTTGGAATATGTCTGTCTCCTCGATAATAATTCAGTAACTCGCACTCGTAAAACCACTCGCCCAATCGCCCTTCGTCCGTCTCAAGCAGCAACAGCCATCCCATTCCCTACTGGTAAATAAAATACATTATTGGACGCTTTGTGCAGTAGTGGACTTGTCTGTCGAATTTGATTGAGTACATATGGGGGAAGGTGATTGCTGAGGTAAAGCACCGGATGTCTATGTATTAATTGAGATTGGGCATGGAATGTGAAATGCTGTTAGAAGTATGGCTCTAGCATAAATACCATCAATTGGTCTGGATACATCAGAGCTTATTCCCGCAGATCCTTCAGGAATAGCATCTTGTACTGAGTATTCCTCCTGAGATGCTGATTAAATCCAACATTTTTCCCAACAACTGTCAGGCCATGTGGTCTACAATTTATTTTATGCTCCCTTCCTCCGTTCCTGAAGAGTAAAGCGGCATTTACAATGTTTCAATCCCCTGGCACCATGCCAAATCCCACTGATTTTAGAATGATCAATACTAATGCCTCTGCATTCTCTTCCGCTCACTCTTTTGGAACGTGAAGGTACAATTGATCTGACCCGGGTGACCTATGCACCCTGAAGTCTTTCAGGTGCTTGAGCATCTTCTCTCTTGAAACAGTACCTGCACCCACTTCTCTTCCCTCACACAGTACGGCATCAGGCAAACGGCCAGTGTCTTCCACAGTGCAGCTGGATGCCATATACTCATTTACCTCATCTGCAATCTCCTTTTCCCCCGTTGTTATTTTCCCTACCTCATTCTCTAGCAGTCCTACATTCACCGTCATTTCGCTTTGATTTTTTTTATTCACGTAAAAACGCTTTCACGATCCATTTTGATATTGTTTGCTTTCATATTTCATCTTTTTCCCTCTAATGATTTTATTAATAGCACTCTGAACGTTTTTGACAGCTTACAAATCTTCGGTCTTCCCATAAATTTTACTTCCCCGTTTGCCCCGATTTTATCAATTTGTCCTTAGAGTATTTTGTGGTTTTTAAAGTATATGTATTCTGCACGTTCCCCTGTATTGCCAGCTCACCGCATTTCTGCCCTGCAGACAATCCTGACAGTATCTTCTTCAATTTCTTTTAGCCATCACCTTTCTCATACCACTGTAATTTCCTTCACTTCACTGAAATACTACTGCGTCAGACTTTAATTTCCCCTTATCATATTTGAAATTCTCTCGCTCCCTATTTGTTCCTCATATACCTTCTCAATATCCGTTAAACTCCACATGTCTGTATCGATATCGGATGACTAAACATTAAACATCATTTGTTTCTCCGTATCTACAATGCTTCAAAACATTTAACTTCTCGAACATTGCATTGTCTTTCTTCTAACTTAGCTTCATCTTCATCAACAAAAAACATGCTGTTACTAGATCGATATTATAATGTATCCAAATGTCATATGTGGACTTAGACCCGACGGCGATTCTTAATGAACGTTCCCCAGTTCCTGCCCAATGCATTTGTATCCGGCATTCGGCCAACTTAGCGCTGACCCGTGAAGACCATTTTAATCACAACCTATAGCAACCTTGAAACTTCTGCGATTATGGGCACTGTCCCTAAAATGGTCCCCATTGAATTATTGATAATGTGGTTTATATAACTCCATATATTGTTGTTCCAAGCCAGACGTAGGGGCACAGCAATTGAAAGCTAATGTTCTTTATTTACGACTATAAAGCAGCAATGAGGGCTAAGAAATGACCCATGGGCTTAGCGGGTTCTTTGTAAAAGTGTTTGCTGTGGAAGGCATTATCAGTATGCTGGAGTTCCGAGAGTGTCAGGGACGGGAAGTGAGTGCCATCGGTGTGCCAAATGAAAGAGTGCTCGGAAAACACAAAGGTCTTAAGGTGGATAAATCTCCTAGGGAATTTTAGGCCATTTAGCTTAATCTAACTGGGAAAGTGTTGGAGTCCATTATTAAGGATGAGATTGCAAGGTTCTTTGAAACTAATCAGAAAATAAGCCAAAGTTAGCAGGGTTTCTCTGAATGGAAATCTGGGCTGACAAATCTGTTAGAGTTCTTCCAGAAGTGACAAACAGCGGGAATAAAGGTGAGGCCGTGGATGTCATTTACCTGGATTTTCAGAAGGTGCTTGATAAGGTGCCACACATCAGGCTGCTTAACAAGGTAAAATCCTATGTAGTTACAGGAAAGATACGGGCGTTGACAGAGGAATGGATGTCAGGCAGGAGGCAACTAGTGCGAATAAAGGGGGCCATTTGTGGTTGGCTGCCGGTGACTAGAGATGAGGTTCAGGGTCAGAATCGGTACATGTACTTTTAACCTTGTTTGTCCATGATTTGGATAATGGAATCCATGCCTTTCTGGTAAACTTTGCAGAAGATATGAAGATAGGTGGGTGTGGGCTAGGTAGTGCTGAGGAATCAATGAGTTTGCAGCAAGACGTAGACAAATTGGAAGAATGCGGAGGGCGGTAGCAGATGGAATACAGTTTTGGAAAATGTACGAGAATGTATTTTGGTAAAATGAAAAAATAGGACAGATTATTACCTAAATGAGTAGAAAATTCAAATACCAGAGGTGCAGGAGGACTCAGGAGTACTCGCTTCAGATTTCCAGAAGAATAGTTTGGTGATTACATCTGTGGTAAAGAAGGCAAACGCAATGTTGATATTTATTTCAAAGGGAATCGGATATAAAAGCAAGGAACTAATGCTGACGGTTTATAAGACAATAGTCAGGTCACACTTGAGAGTATTGCAAACAGTTTGGTGTCCCATATTTCAGAAAAGATTTTTGTTGTTATTGAAAAGAGTTCAGAGGAGGGTCATGATGACAATTCTCGGAAAAGGGTTAACATAACAGAACTATTTGACAGCTCTGGGCCTGTACTCGCTGGACTTTAGAATCATGGGGGTGCATCGCATTGAAACCCACAGAATGTTGAAAGGAATAGAAGGGGTCGATGTGGAGTGACTATTTTCTCTGGTGGAGGTATCATTCACTGGAGGACACAAACGCACAAATGAGGCGCGACACTTCAGAACAGGCTGCTGAGGAGTCCGTGACGGTGCAGATATTGAAGGTGAAAATCGATCGCAGCCTGATCGATCAGGGCATCAAATAATACGGCGTGAAGTTAGAGCGATATGCTTGAGTGAGTTCTGGATCTGCCGTGATAGGCTGTCTTAGAAGACTCGATAGCCCAATGGGCTATTTCTGCTCCTTCATCTAATGATTTTATGGAATATCTAAATATTCCATTCGCATATCCTTTATTCACTGTTGTTTTGCTTTTCCCTTTGTCATTAATCCCAGGGCTGACCACTCTGCCTGACTCATTTACCTTTAGAACATCCTGAAACTCTTCGATTTCCTTCGAGCACGTGATCTTCCCATTGTACTGCATTCTCTCCTCGTGTTACATCAATCCCCACTCCATCAACAGGTTTAACGTTGAATTCCAAGCTCTTGAGCTCTCTCTCAATCGGGTCAATGAACACGTGGTACGTCAAAGTTAAAGTAAGTTTATTATCAAACCGTGTTATTTCACCAAATACTACCTTGAGGTTACTTTTCTTGATGGCATCCAGAGTACAAAAGAGAAATGCAACTGAAACATTGAAGTGCCATGCCAAAACTGATAAAATATCCAATGTGCAATAGCAGACAAATTGAGCAAACAGGACATAAATAAATTACTGAACAAAGAATGGATGGTTGGATAGATAGGGATACAGTTTGATGGCCAAATAAAAAAAAATAACATTGAGAACTTGAGTTGTAAAGTCTTTGAAAATGAGTCCATAGCTTGTGGAATAATTTCGGATTTCAGGTTAGTGAGGTTATCGAGGCTGGTTCATGAGGCCGATAGTTGCAGGGTAACAACTTTTCGTGAACTGGTAGTGTGGGAACTGCGACCCCCTTTCGTCCTTCCCGATAGCAGCAACCCGTTTGCTCCCTCGTGATGGCAGCATGGAGGAGAGTGTATGTCCCGGTTGGTGGAGGTCCTTGATGATCGGCGTTGCTCTCTTCACTTAACGTTCTTTGAGGATGTGCTCAATGGTGAGGAGGACTGTCCGTTTTGATGGATTGTGCCCGAGGTTTTTCCTGTTCCTGTGCATTGGTCCATAACAGGGTTTGACTGAACCAGTCGGTACTCTCAAAAGCCCATGAATAGAGGTGTAACAAACTTTTACCTCCCATCCCGAATCTGCGCAAAGTTCGAAGGATGTGGATGTGCTCTCCTGCCTTCTTTGTAATGGCACTTCCGCGCTTGCCCCAGAACGGATCTTCTGAAACGATGACGGAATTTAAATATACCGACCGTTGGCACCTCTGATGTATCTCGGGATTCCTCTTCCTTTTGTCAATAATCACTTCTTCGATTTTGCTGACTTTGAGCGAGAGGTTATTGTTGTGGGCCTATTCAGTCAGATTGTCCCACTCCCTCCGGTTTGCCGATTCGAGCCCACTTTTGATTTGGCTCACAGCAGTTTCAATTACTCACCCAGCTCTATTTGTGTCGTCGCTGTGAGGAACCGGGCAGGTAAATCTCGGATATTCTATCTGATGCTTTTCCCCATTTCATGGCCATTCCAGCAGATTGTCGTAGGCTGTGGCAATGCTCAGAGCAACGCCATTTGTCCATCCACCCTTCCCGCTCCATTCGGCAGCCACCCCTTCCAAAAGCAATTCAAATAGAATTGTAGTAGGCCCAGTGGAGGACACGATAGTAACCGCGGGAATTAAAGGTATAACGAATGAAGATCTGGGCCAGTACTCGCTGGAGATTAGAAGGACGAGGGAATTTGGAGGAATCTCATTGAAATCTATGAAATATTAAAACGACCAAGATAGAGTGGATGGGGAGGAGTCTGGGAACAGGGGGCACAACCTCAGAACAGACTGGTCCACTCAGAATAGAGATGAGATGGAATTTCAACAGCGACCGAGTGGCGAGGCTAAGGAATTGACTGTCCCGGATATTTAATGTGGAGTTTCATAAGGGAATTCTGATGTCAGACGGATGGAATTGAAAAGACCCTTGTTGTAAACTCCGGTCAGTCGCGATGTTCGTGAATGTCGAATCCTGCTGTTTTGTGTCAGCCTCCTCTGCTCTCCGTTCCTCTATGTATCCATAAGATATCGGAGTAGAATTAAGCAGTTTCACCCATCGAGTCTGCTCCACCATTTAAACATGACTGGTCCTATTTCCCACTAATCCTTCTGGTCCTGCTCTCTCCCTCTATCTCTCCATGCCCTGACCCAACAGGAACCTATCAAAGTCTGCCTTGAACATACATAAATTCCTCGACAGCTGCCTGGCGATATGATGAATTTACTCAAGGAAAAAGGGGGAAGTATGTAAAACCTCGCAAGTTTGTGTCGAACGCGACAGAAGAGGAGTGAAAAGAAGCCAGAAAAGAACTAAAGGAGGAGAAACACGAGGGAATTGCAGATGTTTGAAAAACACAGGAAATGCTGGAGGAACACAGAAGGACAGGCTGTATCTATGGAAATGAATAAACAGCAGAAGTTTTCGCTGGAGACACATCTGCAGGAAATTAGGAAAACCGGGAGGATCGATGAAAAGTAATTGGCAATCAGGACTTCCTCATAGGGACATGTCTGGCTCAGCATCTCCTCAAGGTCACTCGTCCTACTGCCTCTACCACCATCCCAGGAAGTGAACCCCATGCACCCACTACTCTCTGTGTAGAGGTCTTGCTCTGTAGCGTTAATGTGAAATTACCGCCCGATAATCCTCCGTCACTTTCTGTAGGTCTCAAAGCAAATGTGTTTTTTTTGGGTGGGGGGTCGTCTGAAAGTCAACTATTCTGCCTACATCCGAGTCAGTGAAGTATATCACAAACCCCGGAACAACTCACTGTCGAACTTGTACGAAAGATGCGCGTCGGCCTTCCGGGGAGTTTACGTACAAATCAATATCTCAGGAGGAATACTCCAATGCAAGATGCTATTCCTGACGAAGCAGTGGGAAAAAGCTCTGATGTAACCAGACCAATTGAGGTATTTATCCTGGAGCCATACTTCTCACAGCATCTCACATTGTTGCCGAATCTCAATAAATAAACAGACATACTGTGCTTTTCCTCAGCAATCACCTTCCCACCTACCTAAAGTACTCAATCCAATTCGATAGATTGGACCTCTGCTGCACAAAGTGTCCAAGAATTTATTTTATTTACCAGAGGGCATTGCGATGGCATTTGCTGCTTGAACCGGACGAACGGCGATTGGGCGAGTGGTTTTACGAGTGCGAGTTACTGAACTATATTCAGGGTGAGAGACAGATTGTAAAGAACCCGCGATCAAGAGGAGATTTGCAGTCTGTCCACGGTAACCAGTCTTCCGGAACTGTTCAATACCTGGGGCTCTTTTTACTAAAAGCTCTCGCCAGAGGAAACAGATTGAGCTGCACCGGGCGTACCTGAGCAGGCATTCGGGCCGCACGGAATACCGGCAGGGCACTACGTTGGTGTCCCGTTGTCGATGGCAAGGCTTCTCATGAAAATATCGGTAGAATCACCAACTTGGTGGAACGGAAGCAGACATTACAGGGAGCTCGTGAAGAAAGTAAACTGGATAGAGCAAAGTGGAGGCAGATTGGGAACACGTCCCCGATTATCTCGGGCATAGAGGAGTACGGTAGCTTATCGGGGTTGCTCACAGCCTCAGTGGAAGTTCACATGCCACTGACGAAATGGAAATGTTGCCGCGGAATGGGAGAAGCGTCAGCGATGATAAATGCGGTCCCGACAACGCCGAGTGAACTTTGTCATGAGACTTAAGGGCGATTTGAGCGTCTCCTTCAGCTGCACCCTGAACCTGGCCTGGACCACGGCGTAAAGGGCCGTGTTGGTGCAGCAGCTCAGCAGTTGCAGCATGTAGCCCAGCTCCCGCAGAGTATCCGGGGGGTCCCATGAAAAGTAAATAATGAAGCTATCCCATACGGAATACACCGTCAGCAGCGCCCACAGCAGGATGAAATTCCCCGACATCACCAGCAGTAACAGGAGGGATTGCCTGCGGTTCTTCATCTCCGGGTCGACGGGCGTCTCGCCATCGCGAGAAACACGGAGTCTCTTCCGGGCTCGGCTGGACACTAAGACGTGCCTGATGGTTAAACTGTTGAGCATCAGAACCAGGATAAAGGGTAAGATTGGGGTGAAGAGGTGATGAATCACCAGAAAAGTTGTCAGCTGAGGTGGGGAAAAGAAACGGACACTAGGGTAACAGAGCACGGAAGTAAATAATAACGAATATGGCCCTTCTAAAAAAAAGTACCAGAAAATGTTCTTTACGCAGCTCAGCACAGTCACTGTCCCCAGAACCAGAGCCGCCGCTCTCCCGGTGCAGTATTTTCGTTTCAGCTTCTGAAAAAAAATGACGACAAATCGATCAAAGGTGAAAGTGACGGTGAACCAGACAGAACAGTCCGTGGCGGCGTAGAACACGACGGCGTGGATGTTACACACGGGAACACGTGCTAACCAGACTATACCCTCAAATGTCATGAACATCATCAGAATCTTGCTCAATACCAGATCGAAGAGAACTACGAGCTGATCCGCTGCTACCATGGCAACCAGGTACCTTGTGATGCCTTTGGAGAGACCGCACTTTCCCCGCGAAAGGATGACAATTGTCACCACGTTCACTGTGCGGAGTGAGAAAAAGACCATTAACACGCAGTTGGGTGGAAACATTCTTTAAAAACAATTATTTTAATCGATAGCACTTTCGAGAGTAGAAATGGCATGGCATGAATGTATCCTCTAAGCAGATTATCGGGTGCCATTATTAAATCGGTTGTGATTATAATGTACCTGCTGAGGTTCAGGAGAATGCGGGGGATCTCATTGAAAATCATTGGATATCGATACACCTAGATATCGTGGATGTGGATTGGGTATCTTCTGAATTGGGGTAGTCTGCAACTGAAGACGAGGTTTTACAATAGAAAAAAAATCACTTTAGAACAGATGTGGGTAGAAATTTCTTTAGACCGAGGCTGGAGAATGTGTGCAAGTTCTTTGCCACAGACGGCTGTGAGAGTCAGCTGATTGGAGTCATTTGCAGGAATAGCTCTTGATATTTCGGGGCGTCTATGGATACGGGGAGTGGGCGCCAGAATATGGGTGAGAGGGATAATCAATCAGCTATCATGGAATGGCGGAGAAGGCTCGGTGCTTGAACGGGCGAATTCAGCTCCCGAGCCCTATGGGCGAAGGGGTGTTAACAATCGATGTCTGGAATGTGTTCTGATCTTTGGCGTTAGGAGAAAGAATTGAAAACAGGACGTGATAATGAACTGTTTAATGTACCGACTATCACAGTGACAGAAATTGAACTTCCTTAAACTGTAAACACGAGAGAACATTAGAGCCGAAGAACTGAAGAAATAGTAGCCGGAATAGTCCATCTGTTCAGACTGGCATGCGCCGCCATTGAAGATGATCATGGTTGATCTGACCATGGAGTCGTTTCCATCTATCTGCTCCCCCTCCCCCAATAAAACCCTTGATACTCTACTACACAAAAATCTATCCACACATCTCTGAAATATATTTACTGAGGGATCCTTCAGTGCTTCATTGGGCAGAGAATTCCTCGGGTTCAACAATTGCATCATCTCGGATCAAAGAAACCCTGCAGCGGATAGTGAGGTCAGCTGAGAAGATCATCAGCGTCTCTCTTCCCGCCATCACGGACATTTACACTACATGCTGCATCCGCAAAGGAAACAGCATTATGAAGGACCCCATGCACCCCTCGTACAATATCTTCTCCCTCCTATCGTCTTGGAAAAATAGGCACCAAAGCATTCTGTCTCTCCAAACTATGTAACGACCAAACTATGTAACAATTTCTTCCCCCAAGCTATCAGACTCCTCAACACCAGAGCCTGTGTTTACACCTTACTCCCCTATTGTCCTATTTATTATTTATTGTAATGCCTTCACTGGTTTGTGCAGTTTACGCAGTCCTGTACACCACGGTCCTGTCTCATTTTTTACTACGTACCGTACTAGCATTATGGTCGAAATTACAATGAAAATGACTTGACTTGACCTCTTTGAAAAGCATTTCCTCCTCATCTCCGTCCTTTGTTCGCTGCCCACAAGCTTCCGTCAATGTCGCATAGTTCTAGACTTGCCTACCAATGGAAACAATTTTCCTGCCCCTATTTTATCTATCCATTTCATAATTTTATATGTTGCCAAAAGATCGTTTCCGATCCTTCTGAATTCCAGTATGCACAGTCCCAGGCAGTTCAATCTCTCCTGATAGTCTCGCCACCTCATGTCTGGAATCAAAATGGTGAACACTACAAAGCCAGTAAATCCCTCCTCAAGTCAGGAAACCAGACCTGCACACAATACGTCAGCTGCCGCCTCACCAGTAACGTGCAGTTGCAGTATAACCTCCCTGCTGTTAAATTCACCCCTGTAGCAATGAAGGCCAATATCCCATTTGCCTTCTTGTTAGCCTGCTGCTGCTCCAAACCAACCTTTTGTGATTGAAGAACAAACACTCCAAAGTATATCCACACGGCAGCATACTGCAATCGTTTACCACTTAATTGTATTCCGTTCTTCCATTTGTCCCTCCCAGGTAGGTGACTTCGCTTTTAGCAACATTGTGCTCATTCCGCCTGGACGCTAGAACTTTCGGTTAAACAGTCGATATCCGTCTGCAGACTCTCAGATTCCACTGCACTGTTTGTGTAGGCGGTAGATCATGGCAGTAATGATGACCACGTGACCTCATTCTCTTTATCAGGTGGGGCTTTCAAGTACTTATTATATATATATATGTCTGTCTGTCTGTCTGTCTATCTATCTATCTATCTATCTATCTATCTATCTATCTATTTATTCCTTCATTCATTCCTTCCTTCCTACTCTCGATGCAGTCCCCTCCAACAAACTGCGAGAAAGTGAAATTATCCCACCACGTCCCAAATGGACTGTGGAACATAAAGCACCGGAAACATGTGTATTCATCACAAAAGGTGCAGATGTAGTTTGCCGGAATACTGCCTAGATTGGAGGGTGCGCACTGTGCGGGGAGGTTGTGGAAGCTCGAACTTGCTTCTCTGGGAGTGAATGTGCATGAGAGGTCACTAGGTGGCAGTGCTTGAGAGGAAAAGAGACACAGATAACGTTTGCCTGACAGAGAAGTAACCGGGACGCTGACAGCCCCAAAGCTGGAGAGCGAACATCCGTAATTCACTCAGCCGGTGTTGCTGAAGCGGTACCGGTTTGAGAGACCTGCCATGCAATTAGCACGTCGTTAGAAGACAGGTAGGAAAGAGAAGCTGACTCATACTTTTCAACGTTAATCACGAGGAATAGACGAGACTCTTACCAGGGACAGCTACAATGGCGAGTACAGGATAGTAAACCATTTTGACGGTCTGAAGCGCCTGATAGATTCGAAAGTCCAACGGAATTCCATTATTTGTTTTAACCATATATGGTTACGCCCGGAAAATATTATTTACAGATGCTGCAGTGTTCCGCGATGCATTTTGTAGGTCCATTGCTGGAATAATCCAGATTTCTGCTCCCGATCCAGCCTCTGTCCTCTCTCTCTCTCTCTCTGAAGCCCTCTGATGTCTGATAGCGTAGATTGACGGCTCTGACGGAGACTGTCGTTGAGAGGGAGACATATTAATAGAACAATTCACCAGCAGCCACACCTCCGCGGTGACGTCGAAAATCCCCACGGACACTTACTTAATTAAGTACTGCGGAATTACTCGTGTAGTTAACTGTTCATTTGCAGACCCTCAGAGAAGCAATACAAATGTAGTTTTGAAAATTTATCTAATAATCCCGGCAGTCGGCTGTCCACCGATGCGTGTCGTGTCTGTAAGTGGACACAAAATTACGAAACTTACTTATTTACCCACAGTCAGACACTGGCATACAAATAGTCTGGAAAGGAAGGTACAGGCAGCAAATAATGAACAAAAGAAAACAATAATAATGATATTAGCAGATTAAAATAATTATTGCATCGATATTAAACTATAGTTCCATTTTTTTTGTGAGTGGTCCGCCACGTCCTTCTCACAGCGCACTATTTTTCGTCTTTTATTGTTTTTTGGCGAGGCCAGGTTGTGAGCTCGACCCTCAACCCAGCAGGTGTAGAAATCCTGCCCGGGAACGGATTGACTGGATTCGAACACGGGACCCTTCGTTCCCGTGTTCGGCGCTGATGTCACTGCGCCACCAGCCGGCCTATATTTGCATAGGTAGATTGAAAATAAAATCGTGCTAGATAATTTCGTAATAATAATTTTGAGAAAAAGAGCGTTGACCAGCGGCCAATAGGGACGTCGGGTGATTTGGGAGGCGATGAGTTCAATCAGCCGGTGTATTGAAGGCAACACCGGGTCCTTACAGTGAACAAAGATCTTTGGCCAGCAACCAGGCGACGTTTGCGATTGATTAGCAAGAGGAAGGCAGGGGCAAACGCAATAGCCCACGTCTGAATGGACCGTCAAGCATGTGGTCTTCATGCGTTTGCTCGCCGATGCCTCAGCTCATGGAGTCTTCTGTCAAAGGAGGCAAGGAAAAGGAAAACACTTGGTTAAGATTGTTTTAAATCTCTTCCTTATATCTGTTCAGATAGGATAGCAGAGATACCAGGAAGGATAGTTGAATGCTCCTATTGCGAGATCTGGGAAGGCATAAAGAACTCCCGTAACCGTGACGACGTCATCTGCGGGAGCTGCATTCAGCTGCAGCTTCTGACAATCCGAGTTATGGTGGTGAAACTGGAAATGGACGAGCTCCAGATCACTCGGGAGGCTGAAGTGGTGATGGACAAGGATATACAGAGAGGGAGTTACACCCAGGGCTGGCAGGGCACAGGAGACTGTGTGACAGTCAGGAAGGGCAAACGGCTGAAAGGGCCAGGGCAGAGTTTCCCTGTGGCCATCTCCTTCAACATTTTGGATAGTGTTGTGGTGATTGGGGGCGGCGGAATGACCTAACAGTGTTCAGTCACAGTGACCGCTTCTCGGGCACTCAGTTGACCTCTGTAACTCAGAAGGGAAGTCGGCGGTGGGTGGTGAGATTAGGAGTGCTGAGATGGCGGGAAAAGGCAGGCTATATTGGTAGTATCCAGTCCTCAGCACTCTTCACTGGGATGATGAACAACGAGAAATTATGGTCTACTTAGGTACCGATGACATGAGTACGATGAGTGACGATGTAGTGCACAGGCGGTTCGGAGAAGCAAGAGCTCAGTTAAAGGACAGAATCTCCAGGGTTGTGATCTTAAGTTTGCTACCAGTGCCACGGGCTTGTAACGCAGCGAGGAAGGAGTATACACTTTAAAACGTAGCTGAGGTGTTGCTTTTCTATACGCAGTTCCCTGAATATAAATGGGAACCTGCATTTGGCTTCCTCAACACGAACTCAAACTGCAGATTTTTCTGCAGGGAATCTTTCCAATTGCTCTTCAGCTGTGATTTTTCAATTTAATTCTTCTCGGATTTTTTTCATTTCAGTCGGTCTTCCAATATACGGGATAGTCGACGCCTTTATTCCCTCTGCCAAAGTGTGAGATTACGCAATTCCCTACATTATTTTCCTTCTGCAAATTCTTTGCCTATTCCTGCAGTCCGTCTCACTCCTTCTGCAAACTCCTTGGTTGCTCAGTTTCACCTGCACTTCCCTCTGCCTCCGCATGATCCACAAGCCCTCCCATAAAGCAAACATATTCGTCATTCAAATCATTGACGAACAGCGCGATAAGAAGCGGTCCCAGACACCGATTGCTGCGGAACTCCACTGATGACCGCCGTCCAATCAGAAAAATACCTACGCAGTAATCCTTATGGACATCTCCAGAAGGCTACAATATTAAGCAGCACCAGAATAGTCTGAGTTCCGAGCAAATGAGAAATAAGCGTGATTGGCTGTGTCCGGACATGAGTTTTTCACCAGCTACCGAGAAGCAGAAAAGACACAACAACTTACTGTAAATACCAAGTCAGATTCCGTCTGTTTATACGGTGCGATCAGTAATTACATGACCGTTCCGATATAATAATACAAGATAGAGAAGCAACCACTTATTTAATAGATACAGTCATTCCTAACACATCTTACTTACATTATTCAATGCTTAAAATATGCCGCGATATGCTGAATTAAAAGAGGAAAGTGAAAGGAGATGGATCATGAATAATGTAAATATTGTCACGATACTGTTTACAACAACTGTCATCATAGTCATTACAAATCAGCATTACAATATTAGCCCTGCAGGTAAAATATTGATATCAATCTCCAAATTGCTAAATACCTCTCGAGTAGTCTGAAAGCTCCGAACAGTTGACAAGTGGAGGTGGCTGGTTCTGGTGTTATCCGTGTTGGTGTGAGTGATGTTCCTCATTCTCGTTCAGATTATCCACTCTCATTCATCTCGAAACTGCTCCTGAAACTGAAATAAGTGGTGCAGTCGGATAGAATAGGGTCTTTTAAGAAACTCCTGGATAGGTTAATGGAGCTTAGACGAATAGAGGACCATCGTTAACCATAGGTAATTTCTAAGGTAAGGACATGTTCTGCATAACTTTGTGGGCCAAAGGGCAGTATTGTGCTATAGGGTTTCTATGTTTCTATGATCGGCTCTCCCAGCATCTTCCATCATAATCTGCCGCCGAACGAAAAAAAAAACAAGACCAACCTTACTGTCTCTCTCCAAGAAAAGCTCCACCTGATTCTACAATGCTAATTGGATAGCACATAGTACTTCTATTCAACAATAACCCAAACAGGCTGCCAGCAGAACAGACTGCTCTTACGGAACTGCTAAAGGAAATACATAAAACATAACAGTAAATATATGAACCAGGACATTACAGTTCTTTGATAATCATTGTGTTTTGAACTTTGACCTCAGAGCGGAATCACACCAAAAATGTTGGAGGAACTCAGCAGCTCAGAGGGCATCTCTGGTAATGAATGAGGGGTCGACGTTTCGGGCAGAGACAATTCATTAGGACTTGGCAGCAGCAATATACGTGTTCTCTCTACACACGTAGTTTCAGCCAGTTTCCTGCTCGTCACAGGCTTTTGCAACTAATCAGCGTGGCATTGAGCCTACGCAAAAACGGAAAGTAAAATGCGAATTGTCCAACTGTGTGTGCTCAATCATGCTTCTTCCCGTATTTTCCTTCCTCACCGCCATTTCCCGGCCTTCTCCTCGTAACGATTAATGACGTATCCAATCAACAATCTATAAATCACTTCCTTAAATACACCGACTAACCCGGCTTCCACAGCTGAATTTGGTAACAAATTCCCAAATTCACCACCTTCTGGCGAAAGGAATTTCTCCTTCTACAGTTCATCTGCACCCTTTGGTCTTTCAAGTGCTTGAACACCTTCTCTCTTGTAACAGTAACTGCACCCACTTCTCTTCCCTCACACAGTACGGCATCAGGCAAACTGCTAGTGTCTTCCACAGTGCCAAATATTCATTTAGATCATCTGCCATCTCCTTCTCCCCGTTATTATTTTGCCTCCCTCCTTTTCTAACAGTCCTATATCCACTTACATTTCTCTTTGATTTTCATATACGTAAAAAAGGTTTTTACTCTCCACTTTGATATTGTCCACTAGCTTGTTTTCATATTTCATCTTTTTTTCCTTCTAATGATTCTGTTAATAGCAATTAGTAGGTTTTTTAAAGCTTCCAAAATTTCTGTCTTCCCATTTTTTTTACTTTCACGTTTGCCACGATTGTATTAATTTGTCATCAGAGTATTTCGTGATTCTTAGAAGACATGTATTCTGCACGTTCCTCTGTGTTACCAGCTCACCAGCTCACCGCATTTCCGCCCTGCAGACAATCCTGACGGCACCTTCTGCATTTCATTTTAGCCAGAACCTTTCTCATACCTCTGTAATTTCCTTTACTCCACTGCTGCGTCAAACTTTAATTTTTCCCCTATCATATTTCAAATTGAACTCAACTGTTTTGTAATCACTGCCTCATAAAGATTCGTTTACCTCAAGCTCTCGAATCATTTCTGATTCATTTCACCGCAGCCAATGCAGTACAGCTGATCCGCAAGTCGGCCTAAGGACAATCTGCACGAACAAGCCAAACCAATCGTGCTGCATGTCGAAAAAATCCCGTGGCTATCATAACATCGACCTTTATACACACATTACTTTCCTGTTAAAATCTGTGGTCTGTATGCCAGTTACTGTTACTGTTGAGTTTCTTAACACATCCCATAGTGATTTCACAGCTCACCATCCACAACATCATCTTTCCAGTGAGTTGATGCCATTCTTTCCCTGCAAAGCCACGCTGCCCACTCTGCAAACCTTCCTGTCCTTCCGATACAACGTGAAGCCTTGGACATTCAGTTCCGACATGCGACTAGCTTTCAGCCACGACTCAGCGACAGCCACCACATCCTACAGTCTGTCAATCTGTAACGGTGCAACAAGATAATCCTTTATATGTCTTAATCTGGAGCTGCAGGTCAGTGACATTCGGCTCTTTAAGGGAGAGTGAGGTGTTACCGCTGAGTTGCAGGAGGCAGGTATCTGTGTGATCGACAGAAGAATGAAAAATAGTAAACAGACAGTGCAGAACATTGTGTGCTTATTCCCATCAATAAAAGTTTTAACGCCGTCCGTATCGTTGGCGGGTGCAACCGACCATGGGAATGCCGCAGCGTCTGTTCTGCGGAAACGAGTCCAACGCGGCGGCTCAGCATGAAAGGGAGAGAGGAGGAGTTACAGGGGATTGAGAAGTTGGAGAGGCCGACAGGAGGTTCAGTGGAGACACCTGGATGGTGGAGAAAAGGGCCAGGATATGGGGCAGCGGGATACTGACGCAATGCATAGTTGTGTTCGCTAAAATGTCTCAACAGTTTTGTCACAATATCATCATACCCTACAATAAAATTCTTCGCATCCTGATTTTGTCCTACAGTGTATCCCTTTCCGTAGTGAACACCGATGTGAAATAATCATCAAGGATTTACCGGATTTCTTGTCTCCAGATGACCGGCTTTCTCCTTTAGAAGGCACACCATTCTCCTCGCTCCCCATTTGCGCCTCATATACCTTCTCAATATCCCTTGTTTCAACATTCTTGCTTTGCTTAGTAACCTCCGCGTGTCTGGCTCGATCTCGGATGACGAAACATTAATCATCATTTACTTCCTTATATCCATATCTACAATGCATCGAAACATTTAGCTTCTCCAACTCTCCTTGTCTTGCTTTCCCGGGGTGGGGGGTGGTGGGGGTGGTGGGAGACATGCTGCTGCTGAGATCGATATTATAAGAAATCCACAGGTCATGTCTGCGTTTATACCGGACGGCGGTTATTAATGAATTTTCCCCAGTTCCTGCCCAATGCGTTTCTATTCGGCATTCGACAGACTGAGCTCTCTCCCGTGAAGACCTGTTTCATCTTAACCTGTAACGACCTTCACACTTATGTGATTACGGGCACTGCTCCCAAAATGGTCTCAATCTAATTACTGATAATTTGGTCGGTATAACTGCATATATTTTTCTTATCTGGACCCTGGGCACGGGAAATGTAACAATTGAAAACTAATGTTCTTTAATGACCTGTGAATTTAACCGGTTCTTTGCATCTGTGTTTGCTGTGGAAAACACTATCAGGGTGCCAGAGTCCCGAGAGTCTCAGGAACCGAGAGTGAGGGCTATTTTAAATACGAATAAAAAAGTGCTCAGCAAAGACAAAGTTCTTAAGATGCGAAGTCTCCTGGGACAGATGGACTATATTCTAAGGTGTTGAGTGTGGCTGCTGGAGAGATAATGGATAGATTTGTCATCTTCTTTCAAGAGTCTGCTGAATCTGGCATTTCTCGGAGGAATGGAAGATTACAAATGTGATTCCACTCTTTACGAAGGGATGAAGGCAAAACATTGGAAATGTTGGGCAAGTTAGCTTAATCTAACTAGGAACGTTTTGGACTCCATATTTAAGGATGAGATTGCGAGTTTCTTGGTGAGTAATGATAAAATAAGTCAAAGTCAGTAGGGTTTCTCTGAATGGAAATCTAGCCTGATACATCTTTTAAGAGTTCTTCGAGAAAGTGAAAAGCGGGAGGGGGGCGCGGAGGTGGAGGATAAAAGTGAGGCAGTGGCTGTCATTTACATGGATTTTCAGAAGGTATTTGAAAAGGTGCCACACGTGAAGCTGCTTCACAATATAAAATCCAATGGCGTTACATGAACGATAACAGATGTGAAGGATAACAGAATTGCTGTCAGGCAGGAAGCAACGAGTGGGAAAAATGAGCATTTTGTGGATGGCTGCTGGTGACTTGTGGTGTTCCTCAGGGTCAGTATTGGGACATCTACTTTTCACGTTGTTTGTCCATGATTTGAATGAATGAATGAAATTAATTTATTTCGGTCAGTACAAACGTAAGAAAATGTATCATTTACAACGGTTATTTCACAATATAAAATTACAAAAAAAATTAGATATCCTTTAAAACAGACAGAAACGATGCAGGTTGAAGCTACATCAAATTACGCCTCCACCTCTTACTTATACAACAACATATTTGGCGCCGATCATCACATCAAAAACAAAAAAAAATCATCATCTTTTAACACAATATCCAATTCCAAATACATTTTATTACGTTACTCCCTTTCATTTTAAATCACGTATTTTATATTTGATCATTAACTAATCCTAAAATAATTAGGATTATGGAATTAAAAGCTTTGTAGTAAAGTTTGTAGACGATATGAAGTTAGGTGGGGGTGGGGTAGGTAGAACTGAGGAATCAATGAGATTCCAGCAAACCTTAAACAAATTGGCAGGATGGGGGGAAAGTCGCAGATGGAATAAAGTTTTGGAAAATATATAATAATGGATTTTGATACAAGGAAAAAAAGGGTAGACTATTATCTAAATGGGAAGAAGATTCGAACATCGGAGGTGCAGAAGGTGCAGACTCGGGATTCCTCGTGCAAGACTCCCAGAAGGTTAATTTACAGGTAGCATCTATGGTAAAGCAGAAAATGCAATGTCGACATTTATTTCAAGGAAATGGAAAACAAAAGTAAGGAGAGAACGCTGACGGTTTATAAGACGCTAGTCAGGCCTCACTTGAGAGTATAGCCAACAGTTTTGTGCCCCATATTTCAGAAAGTATTCATTTTATTGGACATTTCAGAGGAGGTCCACGACAATGATTCGGTGAATAAAGGTGTTAACTTATGGGGAGTGTTTGACAGCTTTGGGTCTGTATTCGCCGGATTTTAGAAGAATGCGGTGGGATCTCATTGAAACCCACGGAATATAGTAAGGATTTGATGGGGTCGAGGTGGAGAGAATGTTTCGTATGGTGGATGTGTCCATCACTGCAGGACACAATCTCTCAAATGAGGTGCGACCCTTCAGAGAAGATTGCTGTGCAGCCCAGGTCCGTGTAGATAGATGTGCAAGGTGGAAATCAATCGCACCCTTATCGATCAGGGCATCAAATGATACAGCTTGACAGCTTGAAGGTGGATCTATGTGTTTGAGGAAGCTCTGGAATCAGCCATGATAGAATGCCTTAGAAGACTCGACAGCCCAATGGCCTATTTCTGCTCCTCTGTCTGATGGTTTTATAGACTCGCTGAACATTTTATTCTCATCTCACTTTTTTTTTTACTGTTCTTTTAATTTCCATTTATCATTCATCCCACGATTTACTTTGAGGACGTGATTTACTCATTACACTGCATTCTGTTCTCGTGCTATATCAATGCTCAGTCTATCAACACGGTCTCCGGAGAATGAATGAATGAATGAATGAATGAATGAATGAATGAATGATCTTTATTGTCATTATACAGAGATACAATGAAACTCTGTTCGGCTTCCTCTCAGGCAATTAAACAAAGCGGTAGATAACAACAATTCAGTAATAGAAAAACAGTATTCAATAGATAACTAGCAGAAAATAAGTTGCATCAGTACTAGAATATCACAGTAATGCACAAAGTGCCGATAGTGCGAGTATTTGAGTCCGTGTATGTGCATGTGTGTGCTCACGGTTTCAGTCATTGTTTTGTGGGAGTGGTGTGATGGAGGCCAGAGCTCAGAGTTTGAAGCTGTTCCTCAGTCTATTTTTCTCCGGCTTTTAGAGTTCTGAACATTTTTCTGGACGGCAG
Organism: Hemitrygon akajei; assembly: GCF_048418815.1. Taxonomy (NCBI): domain Eukaryota; kingdom Metazoa; phylum Chordata; class Chondrichthyes; order Myliobatiformes; family Dasyatidae; genus Hemitrygon; species Hemitrygon akajei. The sequence goes on along the minus strand of NW_027331937.1, from coordinate 6,621,662 downwards.
CGGGTCAAACAGGGAGTGGCCGGGGAGCGTGGTGTCTCTGGTTATGCTGATTGCTTTCCTCCTGAGTCTGCTGGAATAGATGGTGTCCCGTCCTGGGAGCTCCATCCTGACAACTCGCTGCCAAGCCTGACAATTCCTAACTCTCCAGCTCTCTGTCCATCCTGACAATTTGTGAAGACGCTGTGAGGAACCGGCCAGATATTCATCGGATATTCTATCTGATGCTTTTCTACATTTCATGGCCATTCCAGCAGATTGTCGTAGGCTGTGACAATGTACAGAGCAAAACACTTTGTACAACCACGCACCCCACTCCCTTCAACACCCATGCCTGCCAAAATAAAGATTAAATGGCGTTGTTTTGGGCCCGGTGCAGGATGACGATAATGACTATGGGAATAAAAGTGTTAACAAATGTCGATCTGAACTTGTACCCGCTGGAGATTAGAGGAATGAGGGGAGTTGGGGAAATCACACTGAAATCTATCCAATGTTAAAAGGACCAAGACAAATTGGATGTGGAGGAGTCTGGGAACAGAGGGCAGAACCTCAGAACAGACCGGTCGATGTAGAGCGGAGCTGAGATGAAATTTAAACTGCCAGTGTCTGGCTAATCTAAGGAATTGACTGTCCCGGACGGCTATGGAGGCCACGCGTTTGGGGGTATTCAATGTGTAGTTTCATAAGGAAGTTGAGGAGGCAGACGGATAGAATTGAAAAGACCCTTAGTAGAACCTGCGAGCAGGCGGGATGGTCGCGAATGATCGAATTCTGCTGTTTTGCCTCAGATTTCTCTGCTCTCTGGTTATCCATTCGTCCATACGATATCGGAGCAGAATTCGGCAGTTTCACCCATGGAGACTTCTCCGCCATTTCATCATGATTGAGCCAATTTTCCACTAATCGCTCAGGTCCTCCTTTCCCCCCGTATCTCCTCATACATAATGGCCTCGACAGCTGCCTGATGAATTTTGATGAATTTACTGGAGGGAAAAAAGGAGGAAGTGTGTAAAGCTCCGCAAGTTCGGATCGAACGAGACGCATGAGGAGTGAAAGGAAGCCAAAAAAGAACTAAAGGAAGAGAAACACGAGGAAATTGCAGATGCTGGAAATCCAAGGCAAAACACAAAAAAATACTGGAGTAACTCAGAAGGACAGGCTGTATCTATGGAAAAGAATAAACAGCAGGCGGTTTCGCTGGAGACATCTGCAGGAAATTAGGAAATCTGGGAGGATAAATAAAAAATAATAATTGGCAATCATCAAGAAGATGGATCATCAGGCACTGTGTAGATTCACCAGGACGAAGAAGTGCCAGGTCC